>NC_143254.1:53172416-53323931 GCF_984573655.1 Nuphar pumila
GTTTAGATTTTTCAAAATTAAAAGAAAAACCAAACTTACCAAGTTTTGAAATTGAAATTAGGTTCCGACTATAAGATGAAACATAAAATGCATCGACCAAATCTAATATAAATCCCGACTCCAACACAATTTTGCAGGTCCCAACACTCTTGACATGCGAACACATCTTATTTCATGAGAAGATGATTCTTTCATGTTCCATTGGTACCCTTTTGTTCAGAAATGCCTGCAAAGAGTTGGCAATGTGCACTGTGGCACCATAATCAATTCACCAACAATGCAATGAAGCATAAATTAGATTGCACTCATGAGAAACGAATGACTTTTTCCCTTTATTTTTGAGCCACTTCTTATACTTCAAAAAGTCTACCTTCTTATGCCCCTTCTTTTTGCAGAAGAAACACTTTATAGAAGGGCCTCCTAACTGGGATTTAGCTTTCGCCTAAGAGTTTGAACTCTCCCCAGTGGCTCTCTTCTAATTCTTCCATTTGAATGAGCTTTTCTTTTGCCTCGACCTCTGTTTATCCTTATGAGAGACCATATGTGCACTTAACACCCTCTCACCCTTCAATCTCTCATCTTCTTCAACACACTTGGCCAATAGGTCATTAAAAGACCACTCATCATTATGTGTGTTGTAGGAGATTTTAAAGGGTCCATACTCAGTAGGTAACGAGGTTAAGATCAGATGAACTAAGAAGGTGTCAGAGATGGCGAACTTCATGCCATTCAGTTGAGTCACAATATTTCTCATTTCCAAAATGTGTTGTCGGATGTGACTGTCACTAACATATTTATAGACACTAATTTGGACATGAGTGTACTGGCTCTTGCCTTATTAGAAGTGACAAACTGAGCCTCAATGGCTCCCAGAAATTCCTTCACTGTCTCACAGTGATGAATGACACCTCGAATATTCTTAGCCACCCGAGATTGCAAAAGCAACAGACTAAGTCTGTTTGAGTGCTCCCACTTCTCAGAGGCAGCCTTCTGATCGGTTGTACTCTGCTCTGTAAGAGTGGGAGGTTCGTCAATTCTAAAGGCCAGATCTAAATCCATATAGTCCAAAGTGAATAATACGATTTCTTTTCAATCAAAAAAATTTAATCTGTCTAAAATAAGGATATTAGTAGAACCATCGATAAGGAAGAAACCTGATAAAACAAGGAACGAAAATGGAAAGACATTACTATTATTGCTCATACGAGACTCATGTTGAAAAGGTAAAAGCGAGACCCTTTATTTTCACCTTTTCTGAGACAAGCATAATTGAGCTATTATCGTTTCACTTTGTTGAAAATGATAATACTCATAGTTGCCCCATCTCTTCAATTCTCAAGGAATTGACTTCAGTTGGTGAAACTAGCAGATCATGTAACCAGAGGTAATTCAACACTGCATCTTTGGGTACGAACATGCTTCATGGGCTGAAATACACATATACTATCACACCCTGTGTAAACTTGGAACACAACGACCTACCTTTGGGTAGAATCGATGTTTCATAAATTTACACACAATCATAATAATGAATCTTAATATGGTTCAAAGAATCTATAATTAACACGACTGAGATCACTTTGGTGACTACATGAATCGGTCAATCAAGATCTTTTACCGAAAATTCTATTCGTATTATGGAGCATGCCCATGCACATATTTTAATGCATGTATATTCATGATATAATATAAGTTCATGCTTCAACTAATATATATAAACTAATTATCATGAATTTAGTTACAATTCATGCTGAAAATCATCATATACAACTTAACCAACGCAAAATACATGAATTAACATGCATAAGTCATGTATTATTTAAAATAAATACTTTATAAAGCATAAAAATAGCAAAAGCATGCTCATATGGGTAAAACTCAAGGTCCTCAAGTAGGAACCAGTCTAAAAAAACTCTGAACCGGTCTGAAACCGCCCCGAACCGGTCATTAAAGGGTCCAAACTGGTTCTAAACCTTATGAACCGATACTAAATATGAACAAAAGTTCATTAAACAATATAAATGTATGCCAAAATTCCTGTATCTTCATAAATCCATGAGAATAGGGTCTTAGCATCTCGGAACCGGTGAAAAACTGGACGAAACTGGTCAAAAACGGCTCTGAACCGATCTTGAAAAAGGCCGGATCAGGTTCCTGATCCGGTTCAATCCAAATAGTGTCTGGATCCTGCTTAACATGGATCCGACCTGGTTCAAATGGGATCCGGGTCTGACCCGACCCATGCTTGATACGGGTCGGACCCGGGTTAGACCCGGTCCAAAACGGACCCGGGCCAGACCCAGTCCGAAATGGTCCCGGATCGGACCCGACTCATAATAGATTTGGATCGAACTCGGGTCTAACCTGATCCAAGAGAGACCCAATTCTTTCCGGATCAAACCCAGACCCGAAACCATTATGGGTCTGGGTCAGATCCAAGAATAAACAGCAGACCCAATCCACCCAAAATGGGTTTGGATTGGGTCTATCATCGGGTCACCACGCCGGACCCGATCTGGTCCCCTGTTAAAATGAAACAGAAACCCGATTTCTGTTTTCATTTTGACAGGAAATCGAAAGGGTTTTTGCCCTTTTCGGTTCCATGGTGACCCACGTCGCCAGACGACGATCGACGTCGGTGTCTAGTCGGCGACGCTCACCACCTTAGGCAATGCAGCTACGCCGACAACCATCGGCAACCGACATCGCCCCATGATGACATCAGATTCCTCTTCAGCCCGATGGCTGAAGAAGCAGAGTAAGAAAGGGCACGGTTGGTGCAACAACGCCGGCAAGGTCGTCGATGACCAACGGTTGATCCAGTCGGCACATCGCCCCATGGTGATCGTTCGATCTGGCGACAGCCTCAGCACCAGGTGATTCTGATGGCGACGACAGTTGTTTTACGGATGCCCAAATGTCCTCTGGTGACCCACGTCACCCTCCCACCTATTTTTATTTATTTATTTTTAATGAGGGCCGCCTGAGCCAACCGTTGCCCCCACGACGACAGTTGCCACTGAAGGCTGTCACCCCACGACGACAGTCTGCGAGAAACATGATTGCCATCCTCTGTCACAAACATTACTGTTTGCGACAGTCTGCCAGAATGTCACCCCATGATGACATGCTGTCGCAAAAACCAAAATTCAGACAACACCAACGTGAAATGCTGAAAGGGCCTACACAGCCACGCGCAACAGAAATGCGTGGATGTAGGCTCATAACCCAATGTTGGCAAATCCTGTAAAATAAAACATAGGAAGCGTACCTGAATTCGCCATCGAGTGCGTGTAGGGAATTCGGCGTTCTCCTCAGCCGGTCGACGCCCACAATGAGCCCAGGCCTTAGGTCGACGGTGAGCAGGACCCTCTTCCACTATATTCAAAATGTGAAAATGTTTTGGCAGGATAAATGCTATGAACGCCTCATCATCTTCATAGTCTCTAACCCCTTATGTAATGGGAGATTAGTCTTTTCATATTCACGTAACTCCCACCCACTAACCCCATTATGTGGCCACTAACGTGACCCACTAATGGGTGTCAAACCGGGTCACACTGTGGGTTGGACCCATAACCCATAATGTCCAACATGCTATCCTCCACATGTTACAAATGCTCCTCGTTATTTACTGACATTGTTTGTGTAGGATTTGGATTCAACCTCCCATGTATTCTTCCTTAAGAAGCTTGGAACAACCACCGGTACACAAAAATGAAGAAAAATTAGAGGCAAATTTTAGGAAAAATGGGGAAGCATATTATTGTGAATAGATCCACTTCTCTTTCACCCGTCTTCTGGCGTCTCAGGTCAATGCTCCTCTTCCACTCCGTGTTTCAATTCTTAATTTGCAGTGGTTTTCCATAATCATAAATCTCCCACTAGTGTTTTTCCTTCATCGCCCACTTACACATGTGGCCTAGTTTTCTTAATGCTTTGTTACAATTTTTAATCCTCCCACTTGGCCAGTCATGCCCATTGTAGCTTTTTTGCATGGTGAGGTCCATTCTGCCAATTGACGACCATGTCTTTATGGTACAATCTTTTTTTGAGTTGAAAGATATTCAAAATGTTGGATCTTGATATTCGATCCAAATATGGTCATTGGGTCTCATTATGGAATCCAGATGGTTGGTATACCGTTAGTGAGGATAGTGATTAGAGGGTGGACCATGCTTAGTGAATCTCTCTTGAAGACAATGAAAGAGGTAATATAAAATAATATATGCAAAAAATTCTCGGACGAGGTGATGTAGGATTCACCACTACGAAGATGTGTGTGTTCTTCCTTCTTCAAGATCACTTCACCACTTGATAAGATCGAACATAGATCACACTTAGGTGATACATCATTGGAGGAAGAGAAGCCCCCCAACACCACACTCCACCGCAACTCAAGAGTCGTCCACAACAGCCACATGTAAATATTAATTCAATATTTCTTTAGTATAATTACAATTTTATTAATGTCATTACTATTAATATTTATAAGTAAATACATATTAGCAACTACAGGTTCTTCTCATGGTAAACATGGAAAGAACAAATGTGTAGCCCACCTAAAGTAACTCAAGCAAGGAAATGTTTTTGTAACCGTCAAGCCTGGGGCGTGTGGAGTCATGGACGAGGGAACCTCATAGTTCTTTAGAAAGCTTACATGCATCATCAAGGAGAATGTCAGACTCACTCACCAATCATGGATAAAGGTCCTAAAGGATGAAAAGACGTTGTTGCATGAGTCAGTTTTTGGAAGTATATTGTCTAACTATATTAATAAAAAGATTAATTTATAAAAAAAGTGTTACTAACTATTTTTTGATAATTTGATGCAGGTAGAGTTTACTTTACATAAGAATATAGTTGATCATCGTGCTGCCGTGGATAAGCAGTTTCAGCTATCATACAAAAGGATGCGAGAAACATCCTCAAGCATTGCAAGACATTACAAATATCTAAAGCATAAGGACATCATCCTGACGAAATTAGCTATGAAACGTGAAAAGATCCTTGCAACTTTTTCACCAAAAGCTATTAGACAATAAATATTTGATATATATTTATAAGTAAACAAATATTCAAATTTTTATATTTTATCTACTAATTGATGTTCGTTTGGTTAATAGGAGATGTTCAAGAAAAAATCGATGAACATAGCCCAATAGACAGTCCGACATACTACTGGATCATCTTTGTACCTCCAAAAGTTTCATATGAGGGTAAATTTCTTATTTTTAAGCTTATTTTTTATATAGTAGTATAATGTTAAATATGTTTGATGTAATAGATTCTAAATTTGTTATTTATAAACTCTTAAAATGGAAGGAAAAAAACTAACAGTGAGTGAGTTCTACTTAGAGACGTACATCCATTCAGATCGCAAGACAATCGTCTGCAGCGAAGCATCAGAGAACTATATAAGTAACTCATACTTTGTAGTGTTATATTCATTCATTCTATTTTGCACATTATCATTAGTTATTGATAACCAATTATATATCATCGACGTGCAAAAAAACAGAGATCTGTGGAGACTGAAAAGTGCTTCACAAGGAGGCACGTCGATGCCGCAATGTGAAGTTTTTGTGAAGGTCTTCAGAGAGTGGTCTAGACATGTGAGAGAGATAGGTGTATTTGCCATTCCATCCAAAGGCAAACCCGAGTTTCAGAGCTATATTCTCAGTTGGAGGTGACACAGTCAGAGCTTGAACAATTCAAACAACAATTGGAGCGAGAGAGAGAAGAACAAAGAACAAAGAACAAAGAACAAAGAACAAAGAACAAAGAACAAAGAACAAAGAACAAAGAACAAAGAACAAAGAACAAAGAACAAAGAACAAAGAACAAACTAGTTGCTACTCGAACAACAATTGGAGCGAGAGATAAAAGAAAATAGAAAGTTTAGAGAAGACGTGCTCAATACAGTGGCGTTGCTCAAACCGAACCCTCCATCCTAGATCTCTCCACGATTTTGGTATGCCCCATTTCCTCATTATCTCTCTCTAGATATGGAGGAACATTCAAGCAAAGAAAGGTCTACAATCTATATATATGCATATATATATATGGAATAATGGGTCTGTGCTAAATGAAATATGCTTTTATATTTATATTTACCATCATGTTAAGTTGCTTGTCTTTTCGGAAAATACATCCACCACCTCCTGTTGCTTGCTCGTCAAGAGAGGTGACCCTCTCTGACGATGGTGAGGATGACCCTCATCATCTCTCTCTCTCTCTCTCTCTCTCTCTCTCTCTATATATATATATATATATATATATATAGAGAGAGAGAGAGAGAGAGAGTAATGGGTCCGTGCTAAATCAAATGTGCTTTTATATTTATATTTATCATCATGTTAAGCTGCTTATCTTTTCAAAAAATAATTAAGTGTGAAATAATGTTACCTAATTTAGGAATAGAATTGCTTTTTTTAAATACTCTTATTTCCTTATTTATTTTTTGTGTCAATCTTGTATAGTTGGTAAGACTACAAGGTAAAGTTCTATAAAGTGCTTTGTTGGTATATCTTAAATTCTTATTAATGTATAGTAAGTGGATAGTATTTTAGTGTGTTTTTCTTTTCTTTTGGCACCGCAAAATTTCATCTTTGAGATAGTAAAACATCAAAACCTCAAATTTACTTGAGTGTTTGTGATTTTGAGGATTATGTACTTAATAATTGTTATAGGTACTAACTTGTTGTTTTATGTTTTTATGGCAGGGATGCATAGAGAAGAAAGATTAGTTCATTGGCACATGAAATTGATTGGTTGATTAATTCACTACTGGGAGAGAGATTCCAGCTAATCATGTCAATGATTGGGCAACTTAAACTTATGTTTATATTAATGAATATTAAAAGCTATCATATACTTTCATTTGACTTACTGTTTGAGTGATTATATTTTCGTGGTTATTGAATTTTATTGAATGTGATGTTTGAAGTTGAATGTGTATTTCATAGGCAAATTTTGTAAAAAAAGAAAATAACTAATATAAAAATTTATTTTTGCAGGTTTAAGGCCTATAACGACAACATTTTTTTGTCGTAGTTATACGTCTTAAACCCATTAAATCCTATAACGACGACTTCAAAGTCATCGTTATAGGCTATTACATAATTTAATTATCATCATTATCTCTTATAATGACGACTATGAAGTCATCGTTATAGGCTCAGTCGCCGCTATAGGTCCAGTCGCTGCTAATGGGATGTATCCTTTAACGTCAACCTATAATTGTTGCTGTTATTACTCAACAACGACCAAAACCAGATGGCTACTTTTTGTCGTCGTTACAGGTGACAAAAGTTGCCGCTATTGACCCTCATCCTTGTAGTGATTATACCCTTATACACATTATAAAATCATATATATATATATATATATATATATATATATATATATATATATATATATAACCTAACATAAAATACTTTCTCGAATATCTCCTCTTTCATCTAATAAGTCGCGCAAACTCTCATTTCTCTCCTCTCCTTTTTCCAACGGTGGAAGACTGAAAGGCAACAATGATGGAAGGATGAGGAAAAAGGAGCTTCGCCCTGTCTCGGCCCGTTTGGACCAAAGATGGTGGACATGAAATGGAGAATGGACAGGAGATGGAGGTTAAAATCAAAATTCGTGCGGGGATGGAGCACAAATTTTTTAGTGGTGAGGGTGGAAACCTTGTCTCGCACCCCCTGCCGGGTAGTGTGTCGTTATGTCTATTTTCAATCATATAGAAGCTATCATATTTGCCATAAACATATAGGATTTACTGACACTTTTTAATGCCACTAGATACATATACATTCCTAAGCATGGAAAGTATGCTTGCAAAGGGATTGATTCCAGGAAGGGTGTTTTGCAATTTTTGGCTGTTCCGGATTCGATATGATCTGACTCCCCAATGTATTTTGTGATCCGAACTCTGAACCGTTTGCATTGCTAAATGAAAGGCCTTTGAAAGATCAATAGTGGCACTCACAAGTGCCACTATATGTCAGTGGCAATCACAAAAGCCACTAAATTGCTCGTCACCTGCTTTTCTATATAGTATTAGTGGTAATATAAACCATCACTATTTCAGGGTGAATATATATTTTACCTTGTTTTACAGTACAATGTGTAAAATTGACTCTGATATGATGCTATATATAATTTTAAATCACCCTTCATGAATTTAATTATGAATGGTTGATTTTTCACCATCTAAAAAAATGGAACGTTGCGGCATATTAGATAGGATAAAACCTCCTGCCTAGTAAACAAACCATGCTAAACACATCTACGATTAGATCTAAGGGGCTGGATGTATACAAACATGAGCATGTATCACCGTAAGTATCATAGTACAAAATTACCATTTATTTTCTTCTTATATATATATATATATATATATATATATATATATATATATATATATATATATATATATATATAGGGAAGAAAGACCTTCCAACCAAAGAAAGGTCCAAAATCTACAATTGATGGATGATTGAAGGTGTTTCTTCTCTAACGATCATGTTTTTCATTCATTTAGTAAGCGACATGATTTAGATTATGAATTTCTGATATTTAGATGTGTTTTTGAAAGCTCTAAAAATCAACAACCTACAATACTTTGTATTGTGAAATATTAAATGCATTGCAAGCTGTCGATTTTTTTACATTTCGAAAAACATGTCTAGATGTAAAATTTTTGCGTAAAGCATATTTTTTACTAAATAGATTATAAAAAACAAATATATAAGGTCGGATCGAAGAAACCCTCAAACATTAGAGAAGGGGAGCTGTCTGACAGTCAATTGTAAATTTTGGACCTTTGAATATAACTTTTTCTTGAAGTAAAAAGAATTAAAATTGTGTAAGAATCTGTAAACACCCCAAATTTTCATTCACCTCTCCGACATTTCCACCAAGCATCAGCATCCAGCCTCTGAAATCGTTGGAGGGCAAAATTGTCATTTTATGAGCCCGGACCTTGCAAAAGTCCAAATTTCATCTCCAACTCTCAAAATTTCTTTATTTTTGGCTCAGATGTTCAAAATTCTACTCCTTACAGGAGACGGGAATCTCCAAATCCTGGTTCAGGATTGCATTCCATAAGACATGGCATTGCATATTATTGCATGAGCATCTCATATCACTGCACTGCACAACATGTCATTTCGAGGTCCAGAACTCTTGATTTCAAAATCTTCAATCCAGATTAGAATTTCAACTCTTTTCAAAATTGATTTCAAAACCCTGGGTCTTCAAAATTATCAATTCTTCCCATTTTACCCCGAGGGCTCCGAATTTCAAAATATTTCCTCAGGAAAATGATCTGGATAGTTTTCAATATGGACTTCAGCCACTTCACCTCAGATTTTGCCCTTTTGTCAGTTATTTCAACTATCATTCTTTTACAAAATTGCCCTACAGGGGGGGCAACTCTTTTCAAAAATTTCTGTTTTACCAATTAGTCCAGATTTTGTAAAAATTCCAAAAAAAGGTTTTGTTGTCTTGTCCTTATTTCAATAAAGAAGCAATGTGGGACCCACACTGAGGTGGTGTCACACAGGCTTTTCTTTTGAAGAACCTGAACTTTTGAAAAACCCAAAAATATAGGAGCCTTGTCCCCTGGATTGACACCACTTGTCCTTTCTCTTTCCTCCCATTTACCTGCCATGAGTTAGCATAGGGTTCACCTAGAGGTGGCGCCACGTGTCAGTGTGGGGCCACCTTAAGATGCCGCCACATGTCATTAGACATCCTCTTCATTCCATGCCACGTGTCAGTGTCCACCATCTTCACCCTGTGCCATGTGTCATTCCAAGGCCACCATGAGATGCCACGTGTCATGTGTTGTCCTGTTCAGAAAAAGTAAAGCTTGTCTCCCCTGATGTGGCACCAGTTGAAGTGTGTCTCCTGCAGATGACATGTGTCAATCTATCCCTCCTTCAGAAAAAGCAGTCTGACACATGTCACCTTCTGCTTTTCTCAAAAAAGCAAGTGACACATGTCATTTCTAGCTTCCTTCAGAAAAAGCAAATGACACATGTCATTCTCTGCTCTTCTCAGAAAAAGCAAATGACACATGTCATTCTCTGCTCTTCTCAGAAAAAGCAAATGACACATGTCATTCTCTGCTCTTCTCAGAAAAAGCAAATGCCACATGTCATTCCCTGCTTTCCTCGGAAAAAGCAAGTGGCACGTGTCATTTTCTGCTCTTCTCAGAAAAAGCAAATGCCACATGTCATTTTCTGCCTCATTCAGAAAAAACAACAATTCAAATATTCAAACTCCAGGCTGAGGTGGCGCAAATCCTGAAGTCTCTTCCCTAAATTCATTTTTTGAGATGGTGCCACATGTCCCTTTCCCTCCTTTTTCTCCCTCCTGCCACATGGCATTGTAGGAGCCACCCTGAGGTGGCACCACATGGCCAGACCTCCCTGCATCAGAAAAAGTAGAAACAACTCCCCTCTGAGGTGGCGTCTTCTGCTTCTTCAGCTCCTGCCTCCTGACACATGTCAATGTGGAGCCACATGTCAGTCTCTCCTTTCCTCTAGAAAAAGCAAAAATTTAAATTTCAAACTCTCTCTGAGGTGGCACCATCTGAAGAACCTCCTCCAGCAAGCTGACACTTGTCAGGTATGGAACCATCCTGGACTGCCACATGTCCAGATCTCCTTTCATCAGAAAAAGTAGAATTCAAACTCCTATGAGGTGGCACCTTCTGAGCCCACTGCTCTGTTCTTCTGACACGTGTCAAGAGTCACTCTAATGTGGTGCCACATGGCATGCTCCTACTGCTTCTAGATTCAAATCTCAAACACCTTTTGAGGTGGCGCCATTCCAGAACTCCCACTTGGCTTCATTTTTTAATTTTATTTTATTTAAAATAAAAGTAGCCCACCATGAGGTGGCGCCACATGAGGGCTCCCTGCAAAAAGGCAAATTTTGAATTTCAAACCCCAGGTAGCACCCTCTGTGGTGGCGCCATTTGGGAGCCTCCTGCAGAGAAAATCAAGCAAGCTTTTTGAAAAATTCCAAATTCCCCTGCTAAGGTGTCTCACCCACAAAATTCTCATTTTTTATTTTCTCAAAAATCCAAGTGGCACCCTCTGAGATGGCGCCACATGGAGGGCTCAGATTAAGCCTCTTTGAATTTCAAAATTTTCCAAAAATTCTATAAAAACAAGGCTCCACGCCCAGCTTAGGGGAGATCCTTTTTGGACTTTGAAATTCAACCTAGATTTTCTTCAGAAAAAGATTTTGAACCTTGGAATTCATGCCCCCTTTGGCTCAGTGGAGAAGGTACAGTGAAGCATCAACCTTGCTCGTACCGTGGCCAATTGGTTCTAAGCGTGGGTCGATCTTCGTGAACCACCTGAAGCCCGGATCGAAGGACGAAAGGAGCCGTTGGTAGCCATCCATTTCGAGAGTTTCAAAGCTGCATAAAAACGCAAGGTGCACCTCCCTTCTTCTTGATTTCATAATATCATGATTTGATGCGTGTTGTCGCTTGAAGAAAAAGCTCATCCGAGGGATGGATTGAGCTATTCTCATAAAACGACAAATATAAAAATATATAATTATACTTGATGATTTTTAGCATTCATGCATTTAGCTAAATTTAATTTGCATTTTATTTCGTTAATTTAACATGTTTCAGGAGTTAATTAGGTTTAATTTAGCATTTATTTCAATTCTGCTCAGTTTCAGTAACTCTCTGTTTTTGTCAGTCAGTCCACACGTCATTTCATGTGTTTAATTTTCGTTAAAAAAACCAAAAAATTCATGGAATACGCCTGTAGGTGTCATTAGAAATGTGCCAAAAATTAGGAAGCATTTGAATTTGTTTACTATGGTAAACTTTCAAAATGGTAAGTCGGGTTTTGCTACCCGGGATGCGTTTTAAAAACTCATTCCCGACTTATAAAATCAAGATCTCTCTCGTGAAAGGTCCAATTTTCGATCCGAAAAATGTTATGAACTTGGGAAGATGTCTAGTTGTTAACATTTTATCATAGTTTTATGATTTTTTTAATGTCTGACAAAAATCCGAGAGTGAGGGACACGTGTCAGAGCCTGATTTGGGCCTCTGAGACTTTGGATCGACTTAGGTCGACGAGTTATCTTTGGGTATTGATCCAAATCCAAATCTGTAAAAAGTGAATGTTATGTACGAGATGTCCTATATTTGCATCTGAAAGCTGGTGATTTTTAGAACAGTTGTGATATCTGTCTTGGATTTTTCTTGTCAGTCCTTTGTTTTCTCACATTTGTATGCTCTATCGATTTATGCACAAAAAGTTATATTTTTATCTGTGTTTCTGTTGATCAAACGCCAAAGTCATGAACATGAAAGTTGTTTATGTAGGTGTCAGGAGTAACTCTGTTAAATATCAGAAATTTTCATGGCTTTTTTTTATTTGTTTTAGCATTTTATATTAGATTAGGTCAATTTTGCCTCCATCAAAACCGAATCCCCATTACCGAACTCATCATAGTTCAAATCCCGAGGCTGTAAAAACAAAAAGTATTCCATTTTGGGTTATTTAGCAGTCTGCAAAATATCAGAAGTTTTTATGGTGTAAATTTTGCATTATCACATTAAGCATTGCATTTGGTTCGGGTCCATAGGCTAAATCCACCCTTTTTAGGACTTTCTTTAAATTTTAGCATTCAAATCATATCATTTCGTGATTTTTAGCATTCTAGGCTGTCTATCAAAGTAAGTAGATGCTTCATACCGAATTTGGTGTGATTTGGAATTCATTTGAGGCTCGGTTTAGCTATATCATCAAAACAGGGCCCCGCGGGACCCAGATCCAAGCGAAAAACAAGCGAAATTCGTTATTTTGGATAAATTGCAAAATTTCAAATTCTGATTTTACATTCCTAATGTGGTTAGCAGCATGTCATCATACCTCATACTGCATTTCATCATCATTTGATTCAATTTGAATTTCGAAATATCAATTTTACCAAATTTTCCTTCAAAAAACCCTGATTTTAAAGGTATAACTTTATAATTAGGGTATTTTGGTCATTTTAAGGAAGCATGAGAATAGGGTTTGTATCCAATTAAATCCAATAATTTCATAATATTATTGGAAAATATTAGAAAAAACCATATATTTGAGCTAGCCTTATTTCAAGTTTGGTAGGGATATTCAAAAGAAGGAGCTGAAGCCTGCAATTTTCTTTTATTTAATTTATTTAGTGATGTAATAATATAAATTTTGGAATAAGATTTTAATTTCCTGCTTAGACTAGGATGCATATCATATAGTTTAAATTCATGCAATATCCTGTTTCTATGATTCATGCATTTTATTTCGAAAGCACTTTGAATGTTCACGAATGGCACATGCACCAACTCTTAGGGAGTTGATAGACTCGGTGGAATCCATATTTACGGCCCTAGTCGGAATATGGACGAGACCCAGATCCATCATCTTTCTACTAGTCACATTGAGCCTACACTCTTAGGCTATCTTAAAATGCACATCATATTTTCAATATTTGCAAAGTATTGTGCATTAAATCAACTAAACTCTGAACATATTCATGGCTACAGTCAAAATATGTGAAGGGTTTATTTTGACTTAATACACATTTTTCCAACAAATTTCTTAGAAAATCTTCCAAAATGCATTAATTCACTCATATCATTTGCATCATGAAATCCTTGGTTTCCCCATGATTTTCTTAAGAAAACTTCATTCTCAAAGAAATCGATTTCTCAAGAAACTATGAGTATTTTCCAAAATCGGTTTTCCCAAGTCAAGTGTTCACAGTTTTCCATAGAAACTAGTCTCTCAAGAAACTTCTAAGTTGGATTTCCAAAATCAAAGTTTTCCCTCGATTTTCCTTGGAAAATGTTATTTTCTTAAGATTTTCAAAAGGAGTCTTTCAACCTTTCTCGAGAATCAAAAATCAATTTTCAAAGGGGTTTAAGGCTAAGATTCCCAGGATTTCAATTTCCCAAGTTCATTTTTTCTTCTCAAATGAGTTTTCCTATAAATTTTCCATCATTTTCCTAAGAAAATCCTCAAAGTCAGAGTTTTCCTGAGAAGTGTTTCCCTTTTTCAAATGTTCACCTTTTCTCAAGAATCACTTCTATTTTCCCGGGATTTTCAACCATTCATGATTTTCCCACAACTTTATGAATTTTCCCGAGATTTCAAATCTTTTTCATCTGAGTTTTCTTGTGAAATTGATTTCTATCATTTGCCTTAGAACTATTTCCAACTTCAAAGCATTTTCCAAGCATGCATCATATTTTCCAACTTACATTTTCCAAAATCTCATAGCACATGCCTGAACTCTCTGTGCATTTAGGATAGAACACAATTTTGATAATTTCACTAAGTCAAGCACAATTTTGGTCCTTGGTTTGATTACCCCTGTTAAAGGCGGCAGGAATGGTCAAACCTCGTACTGACAGGTCGAGCCCCATCCCATGGATTTTCCCGCAATTTTCAAAACGGAGGCGAGTATTTCAAAAATAATTTCCAAAATCCGGTCAAGTTTGAAGCGCGAAAGCGTTTCCCTCTCTCTCTTTCGCAAGGAAGGGAAGACGGGAAAAATTTTGCGACGATCACAGAATCGTAATGTTAACAACTATTAATATAAATTGTTCATTTTATATATGCACATATAACGTAAGATAATAAGAAAAAATATCCAAAGAACCACAATAATTAGTTTTTGATATGTAAAAGATTGATTAAATACTAATCTCTCATAGAGTGATGGGTGTTGGACGGCTAATAGGTAACACAAAAAAAGAGGTACAAATGACATGGATGGTCTAAACTATGGTAAGTGAAAAATCTATATTAAAAATGTCATTGTCTATAGAAAGATACAAAATGTAGTTTATTATATTTTTGAACATGTTGTGCAGATATCTGTTACGATACCAATAAAAATTAAAAAGGCTTAACATGACACAAGTAGACGGGGAATTGGGAACGGAGGAAGACTTAAAGGGCTTTGTTCCTAAGTGGGAATGAAAAAACAAGACTTGCAAAACCGGCCCCTGTAGTTGGGATAACGATAATGACAATGATATGACCATTAATTATATTAGTAACAACAACAACCATTTGTGGTGATGATCAAGTTTTTATAAATTTGGGAACCATTTGTCTTTTTTATTTTTACGACGAGGAACCCTTGACAAGAATTGGGCCACTTATGGACCCAGCCCCAGTGAGGCAAACCCAAGGTAGAGCCCACGGCCACCCTATCTTATGTGGCTCACCTTCAAATGCTATGAACACACTCTATGTGCTAGCGGAACTTGATCTGGCACCTTCATGTGAGTCTGGATCGGATGCAATATGATTGTACAAAAAATGTTTATTAAGCATCTGATCGCCCTCCATCAGGTCTTCGGCTCCACACTTGAAAGGCCATGTTATTGGAGTCATCCACGTATAAGGACTCTCTTAGAGGTATTCCTATCAGATAAACCTTACTATTTGGAGGAAACAATTATCTTAACTGTTTCCTAATAAAGGTTAATACTATAAAAGGGGTATTGATGAGAGACCCTGTGCGGTAGAAAACCAACACCGTTGATTATTTTGGGATTGGGATCTTGCTCACCATCGCTGGAGGGCCTACGCTCAACAAGGGCTGCGACCGACTAAGGAGACGAGCATCTTAGAGACGATACGCATTGGGTTCACACATCAGCCATTATCAGATGAACATGGCCGCTTCAGGTATTTTTTTGTTTCTCCTTTTACGCAGGCGCCAACATTGGGTTATGGGCCCATGCCACACATTTCCGCTGTGCGGGCCTGCTGGCATTTTTCTGCGACTGTCGCCATGGGGCAACTCAGGTCGTAGGTTGGGTGCGGGTGCATTGGGAGTATCCTGTTCATTCTCCTATTCTGCTAATCCGAGTACCCCCTCGCATAAACGACTTTCACCAGACGGAAGGGATAACTGGCTCATACCCACTGTCGCCGTTGCAGATCGCCAGTGACTGTCACCGTGGGGCGACAACGTTCCCAAAAGTGTTTTCTAAAAAGTTGGCTAGAGGGGTTTTACCTGCGTCGTTGGGTTGCAGCGAGGCCGACTGGCATCCGGGGTTGCCGAGGAACGTCGCCAGAGGGGGGTTGTTTTTGTCGGATCGTCGACATCCGTCCGGCGATGTGCGTCAACAAGGGTTTTAAAAACCCCCTTTCCCCCCATTTCCTGTTTGCCTCGTCAGTCATCGAGCTAGAGAACCGGTGCAGTGGAGCTGATGCCCAAGCCATCGACAGATGACGTGGGTCGCCGGCAGGCGACAAGGGACATCTAGGATATGAAAACCCCCTTTTTGCTCCTTCAGCCATGCGGTCTGTCGATGGATCTACCATCGTCAGGGAGAGGAAGGCTCATGCAACATGGGTCGCTGGCTGGCACCGTGGGTCACTGACAGAGGCAGGCGACGCTAGTTGTCGGCAATGGTAGCTTCGACGACAAAAAAAAAAAACTAGAGCCTTACCTGTCGTCGGGATGTTGCCGAAGGAGCATCACCAGCTGGGCTTCGGTGTGGGTCACCGACAGGAGGCGTAGGCTGCCGCTCAGGTGACGTGAGTCACCGCTCAAGCAACGTGGGTCGCCGGTGAAATCAGAGAAAGAGAAACCATTTTGGTTTCTCAAAATGTGTAAACAGAAACCCTCAGGTTTTCTATTTTAATCGGATGCCAAACCGAGTCCAACTTTCTGACCCTGTGATAGGCCCGATCCAAACCCATTTTGGGTGGATCGGGTCTGCCGTTTCCACTAGATCAAACCCAAACCTATAAAGGTTCTGGGTTTGGGTTTGATCCAGAAAGATTGGGTCTGACCCACGTTATGACTGGATTGGGTCAGACCTAGATCCAGTTTGTGCCGCATCAGACCCAGATCTGGTTTGTACCAGGTCAGACCTGAATACGGTTTGTGCTGGGTCAGACCCGAATCTAGTAAGTATCGGGTTAGACCCAAATCTACTTTGTATCGAGTCAGACCCGAATCTTATTTAAACCAAATTGGATCCATAACAGGATCCAGACACCTTTTGAAACTGAACCGGATCTATGACTGATACGGCCCTATCCGGGACTGGTTCAGAGCCATTTTTGATCGGTTCCTTCAAGTTTTTCACCAGTTTCGAGAAGCTAAAACCTTGTTTTCATAAATATATGAAGATACATGGATTTTGGCATACAGTTATAGGGTTTTATAAACTTTTGTTCATACTTGACACTGGTTCATAAGATTCAGAATCGGTTTAGACCCTTGGATGACCGGTTTGGGGCTATTTCAGACTGGTTCTGGGTGTTTTCAGACTGGTTCCTTCTTGAGGACCTTGGGTTTTACCCATTTGAGCTTGTTTTATCATTTATCATGCATTTTATTTATGATTATACATGTATGGCTGATATTGAAATCAAGGATATTTAGATAACTTAGTGAATTCATGTTACCAAAGTAATTGGATGCATGTATGTTGTCAATTTTTGTTCTATCATACAATTTTATTCAATATTAATGTTGTACTTAAATTCATGAAATAGTGAAGCTACCCAAAGAGAGTTTCATCGTATTTAGAATTTAAGTAGGGTAAAATAAAGCAAGTGTGTTGAGATACATTACACATGTGTACCCAAAGATGTCATATGTTAATGGATTAGCTTCACATGAGCTTTAGTTTTACCTGATATGGTCGGTAGACGTAGTGATTACGCATGTCGGGGCTCTTACCAAAGTAGGACTCTGAGCTCAAAAATAAGCATATCAAGGCCTTTTATTTATTGCCTTTTTCATTAGGTTTGTCTCGTATATGCTTCTTTTTTATACATGTCTTTTGCCATGCAATTTCTGGTTCTGTGATTTTAGATGACTCGAATACTATCTTTTTTCTTAATGGATCTAATTTTAGTAATTGAAAAGAAACTGTCTTTTTCACATTAGGGTATATGGATTTGGATTTGGCCTTAAGAAAGGATGAGTCTGCTGCTCTGACAGATCAAAGCACTGTTGAACAAAAAAGTGCTTTTGAGAAGTGAGAGCACTGGAATAGACTTAGCATGTTGCTTTTGCAATCTAAGGTGACTAAGAATATTAGCAGTGCTATCCCGCAATGCAGGACAATGAAGAAATTCCTGAGTACCATTGAAGCACGATTTGTCAATTTGAATAAGGCCAAGGCCAGTACCCTAATGTTAAAACTCATATTTATAAAGTATTCTGGAGAGGGTAATATTCGCTAGCACATTTTGGAAATGAGAAACATAGCATGTCAGCTGAATGACATGAAGCAGACCATTTCTGACTCATTCCTAGTGCATTTAATTTTGACATCCCTACATATGAAATATGGTCCTTTTAAGATATCTTACAACACACATAATGATGAATGAACATTCAATGAACTTATGTCCAAGTGTGTTGAGGAGGAAGAGAGATTGAAAGGAAAGAAGGTGCAAAGTGCACATATGGCTTCTCAAGGATCCAAGGTAGGACCAAAGAAAATTGCATTTAAGAAAAATGCTAGGAAGAAGTCAGCAGGAGAAAAGTCATCTCAGAACAAGCAACTCGATTCTGCTCCCATAAAGTGTTTCTTTTGCAAGAAGGGACACAGAAAGACAAATTGCATAAAGTACAAGAAATGGTTAGAAAAGAAAGGTAATTTATCATTTGTTTCTCATGAATGTAATTTATTACATATTCTTTAAAATAACTGATGGATTGATTCTAGTGCTACTGTTTGTATTGGCAATTGTTTGCAGTCGTTCCTGAACATAAGGGAACCAACAATGCACGAAAAGAGCATCTATTCGAGGAACAAGATGCGTTCGCATATGAAGGGTGGTGGGACCTGTAGGATCACTTTAGATACAGGCGTAGATTTGGATCTTCATGATATTTTTGTATGTTCCATTATATAGTAGAAATTTAATTTCAATTTCAAGGTTGGATAAATTTGGATATTATTGTAAATTTGGAAGCTCTAAGTTATTCATATACATAAATTCAATTAAAATTGGTTGTGCTTTTGTTTATGATGGTTTGTACAAATTAAACGTGAATATTCAAACTCAGGAGTCTGACTTCTGAATACGCGTTGGTTGAGAATAAACGTAGCATGATTAATGATAAGTTCTACATGCTTTGGTATCGAAGGTTGGGTCATATCTCTAAAAAGAGAATAAAGAAACTCGTAAATGAAGGGATTTTGAAGTCGCTAAATTTTACTAACAATAACCTGTGTGTTGATTGCATAAGGCTAGCTAAGCAAACAAACACATATAAAGAGGGTGCCAAACATAGTAGTGAGATATTGGAAATAGTCCATACAGATGTTTGTGGACCATTTATCCTCTGTTACATAGGCGAAAGATATCTTGTTACTTTTATTGATGATTATTCTCGGTATATGTATCTCTACTTGATTTATGAAAAAACTGATGTTTTTCAAATGTTTAAAGAATTTAAGAAAGAAGTAGATAAACAAATCGATAAAGTTATTAAAATAGTCAGATCTGATAGAGGTGGTGAATATTATGGTAGGTTTACTGAGATGGGACAAAGGAAAGGACCATTAGCGCGATTTCTCAGAGAGGAAGGCATTGTGCCTCAATATACTATGTCTGGTAGTGCCTACCAAAATGGTGTAGCTGAGAGGGGAAATCGTACACTTAAAGAAATGGTTAGGGCCATGTTGAATTATTCAACACTTACCATCAAGTTGTGGGGTGAAGCCTTAAGGACTGCTGTGCATATTTTGAATAAGGTTTTTACGAAATCTGTACCTAAAACTCTCTATGAGTTGTAGACAGGTAGGAAACGATCACTGTCTTATATGCACATATGGGGATGTCCTGCAAAGGCTAAGTTGTATAACCCTCACATTAAAGCCTTTGATCTAAGAATAACCAGTGGATATTTCATTGATTATCCAGAGAGATAAAAAGAATACATATTTTATTGCTCATCTCATTCACCACAGATTGTTGAAACGGATAAGAAAAAATTTCTTGAAGATGGTTCAATCAAATTAAGTGCACTTCAAAATCTTGGTCTTGAGGAAATACAAGATCTAGTTTCATTACCTATCGAGGAAAATGCCGAGAGATACCACATTGTTATTCCTAATAATGATGTGTTTGATCAATCGGTTGTTGATGCACAAATTCAAAATAAACCCATTGTGGATAATGCAGAAGAGCACGAATCAGATGAACAAGTTCAATCTAAACCTATAGAACGACCTGTTTGGAGATTCACAAAAGTTAGAAAATCTGCCATACATTTTGATTATGTGGTGTACCTTCAAGAGCCTGATGATTTCATAGATATAGATGATGACCTATTGACTTTTATGGAAGCTATTAAAAATAAACAATCTTTGCACTAGATAAAAGCCATGAAAGAAGAGTTAGACTCTATGGCTAAGAATCAAGTGTGAGATCTTGTTGAGTTACCTAAAGGAGTAAAATTCATAGGGTGTAAATCGATCTTTAAGACCAAAAGGGACTCCAAAGGTGACATAGAGAGACATAAGGCAATATTGGCTGCTAAAGGATTCACCCAGATGGAGGGCATTGACTATAATGAGTCATTCTCTCCTGTCTCAATTAAGAAGTTAATGAGGATAATTTTGGCCCTCGTAGCTCATTATGACTTAGAGCTACATCATATGGATGTGAAAACAACGTTCCTCAATGTGGATATGAATGAAGAGGTATACATAGATCAACCTCTTGGTTTATTTGAAGATGATCGTTTGGTTTGCAAGCTTAACAAATCAATATATGGACTTAAACAAGCCTCCCGACAGTGGTATATTAAATTCTCTCATGTCATCGTGACTTTTGGGTTTACAGAAAACATCATTGATCGATGTATATACCTTAAGAAAAGTGGGAGTAAGTTCATTATATTGATGTTTTATATAGATGATATACTACTTGCAACCAACGATATAAAGTTACTTGCAGAGACAAAACTGTTTCTTACATCACATTTTGATATGAAAGATATGGGTGAGGTTGCTTATGTACATGGCATAGAGATTCACCAAGACAGAGCAAAAGGTTTTCTAGGTCTCTCCCAAAGATCTTACATAAATAAAATATTAAAGCGATATGGGATTGAGAATTGTTCTCCTGGTACATCACTCATATCAAAAGGTGATAAACTGAGTCTAAGGGATTGTCCATAGAACGATATTGGCAAAGCACATATGATTGCTTATCCATATGCATCAGTTGTTGGCAGCTTGCAATACACGCAGACTTATTCACGTCTAGATATTTCTTTCGCAGTAAGAATGCTTAGTAGATTTCAGTCTAACCCAGGCATATCCCATTGAAAAGCTGCTAAGAAAGTCATGCGATATTTGCAAGGGACAAAATGCTATATATTGAAGTATTATAAGGTTGATCACCTCGAGGTCATTGGCTACTCAGATGCATACTTAGGAGGGTTCCTTGATAGTAGAAAGTCTACTACTGGGTATCTCTTCCTACTTGTTGGGGGCACGATCTCTTAGAGGGGTGAAAAGCAGACGACCATTGATGCTCACACCATGGAGGCAAAGTTTATAGCATTGTACGAGACTACTTCGCAAGCAATATGGTTGAAGAACTTCATATCACAGTTAAAGGTGGTTGATTCCATCGAGAAGCCACTGAAGGTCTACTGTGATAATGAAGCTACGGTGTCCTTTTCGAATAACAATAAGAGTACTATGTCATGTAAGCATATGAAATTAAAGTGCTTTGTTGTTAAAGAAAGGACAATGAATTATCGAGTGCATATTGTTAATATCGGTACCAAAGAGATGATTGATGATCCTCTTACTAAAGGGCTAGCACCGGGATTGTTGTTAAACTCTTTTTTGACATATACATAAGAATAAAGTGATCACATACAGTTTTGATTCGCATTATGGTTAATCTTATAAGGATTAGAGATTCAACTAAGGATCTATAGAATAGATTTCAAAGGCCAATCTATTCATCAAGTTATTCCCATAAGGTATTCGATTAAGGGTTTATCGCTTGGACAAGTGAGAGAATGTTGGAGTCATCCACGTATAAAGACTCTCTTAAAGGTGTCCCTATCGGATAAACCTTACCATTTGGATAGAACGGTTATCTTAACTGTTTCCTAATAAAGGTTAAAGCTATAAAAGGGGTATTGATGAGAGACCCCTGTGTGGTAGAAAATCAACAGAGTTGATTATTCTGAGACTGAGATCCTGCTCACCTTCGCTAGAGGGCCTGCGCTCATCAAGGGCTACGACCGACTGAGGAGACGAGCATTTCAGAGACGATACGCATTGGGTTCACACATCGGCTATTATCAGACGAACATGGCTGCTTTAGGTATTTTTCGTCTCTCCTTTTGCGCAGCTGCCAACACTTGTCCCTAAGGTGGAGGGTGATTAGGTGCTTAATGCACAAATATTTGTGCAATCATATTGCACATGAACTTTTCACCCTCATCTCAATGCCTTCACAACCCTGCTAGCCACACAGATTCGAGCATCATTTGTCTGTAAATATATTGTAATTACAATACATAACCACTCCTTATGGAGTGCCAGGATGAATCTGGGCCAAAGCTTTAATCCATCAGGCAACACGTGGAGCATTGTGTATCATATGAGGGTGTTTTATTGCTAAGTTGTAGAAACAAAATTTAGTCAAAAAAGGCTTTGTGCTTGCTGTGGATGATTGTTTGGGAGGCACACAAGGGCTCAGACTAGTTCCTCGATTGGAACGATGGCTTGTCACTTGCCATAACCACGGTTTGAAACCCACCAAAGAAGGCCGGGGGCAAACCTTGCCATAATTTTTTTTTGTTTTAGATTTGTTACTTGAAGAAGTCGCATTTAGGATCGGAGACCTGGTCACGCTGGCTTAGCCTGCCATATATACCTACAATCATCGTCCCAAAAGCATAAAGCTCAAAGGCTAGAACCCTCACTCCAAGGTCTTATACTGGAGTTAACTTGCCAAAGAAAGTGACACTCGCAGAAATCAAACCTTGACCACCCACCAGTTGATCCCCATGGGGTTTACTTTGCCATAAGGTTGAAGCTGACCACTAGGCCGAGGGGACCTCAATGGTTTAACAACCAATGTGCAGTGGGTGATGATGTGAGGGTTTTTGCTTGGCCAAACAAAAAAAATTATCCCTTGGTGAAAGGGATAACGCTGACCCTGTGCAGCCAATGTAAATTATTCATATAAAAAGATTATTGGAGCGTTAGTTTGTTGGCTAGTCCCTTTAAAAATAAAGATTAATGAGCTTTTAAACAAAAATATTTCCACTGAATGCAGCTGCTCAGTTAGAATAATTATAGCGGTTTACTTTAATCTTCACAATGAGAAGTTGGAGCTTGCCCATATAGACAAAAAATGTCAGTCGGATTCTGTTTTAAAAATTGAAACACAACAAGAGGCCATTAACATAACAAACTACGGATTTGTGATACCATAGATGAGAAAATGGAGGAAGAACTAAAGGAAAAATACAAGCAAAACTGGGCTTAAGATTCAACACCCCAAAATCTCTCTCTCTCTCTCTCTCTCGAATCCTTGATCCAATTTTTGCCTATGGCTTTTTGCTGGATATCCCGCTCTACGTAAGGAATTTCTTATGCGAAAGAAATTCTGAATCATGTGGGTCAGGTTTAAAATTCTATTTTTCCCGACTTGACATAGCCCGATGCAAGTGCATGTTAATTATTTGGTGGATTTGAGTGCGCCTTCATGGGTCCGGCCAATGTTATCAGTATGGGTGTGTATTGGATACGCTGCATGCCTGAATCGGCTATTTTTTAATAAATGTAAAAAAATATCAACAAATGTTTTTTAATATTATTTTACATTTAACACGTGTCACACTATGATTGATACATAATAATTTATTATCATTTTTGTGCCTAATGCAGAACGATTCAGCTGAGTATCGGTATTGACCGATACAGCTGAATCGGTGGCCCAACAATTCAGGGCTGATATCGATACTGACAACATTGGGTCGGACCATGTTGGGATAGTGGCATTTTTACTCAGGATCCATATTTGTATATATTCCCTCTGATTAGAATACATAAATCCTAAACACAAATTCAAGCATAGAAAATAAATAAAAACGCCCCCTTCGAGAAGAGGGAAGATCAGCTGCAATCACATCGCACACTTTGAATGTGCCACTGCACCTGACTGCCCTTCATCTCTAGGTTTAGAGCCTATCAACTGTGAGGCCCAACAGCAGATGGACGGCAGATCAGGTGCACATTGCACACCAGCACCTGAGCTACCGTCATTCCAAAGCCAGAAGGTGACTGCATGATTCAACTACCAGTGCGTATTTGCAACCTTTTCCTATTGAAAAAATTCCATTTCAATGCCAATTTTTTTATCATTAATCCAAATTAAGGCCTCACATTTTTTAATCTCTTCATATAGCCTTTATTTTTGCATACTGCTAAGCAGATACCTACTCGGGTTAAATCTCAGTTAAATTGAGCCAAATGACAAAAATACCCTCAAGTGACAAAAATAGTTAACGTCCTGCTCTATTAAGGTAAATAAGTATTTTCAACTAAAAAAGGCAAATAGAAAGAGTTAGGATCAGGTCAGGGAGAGCTGACTTGGATGTTCTGTTTATTCTTTGCACTGTAGATGCTGCTTATCTAAAATATAAATGACTCAAAAAAATAGTGGCCATCTATTAATTAAGGGTGTTCTAGTTAGTAGGGGTGCCCAACCAGCTGAGCTAGCCCGAGCTTGGCTCGGGCTCAACTTGTTTAAGTTTGGTTCAAGCTTGTCCATGAAGATAAATGAGTTGAGCTTAAACATAAGACCAGACTTGACTTAGATAACTGAGCTGATTTTGATCAAGTTGCTAAACTCGATTAAGCTCAAACATGTAGTATGTAATACGAAGCAGGTTATATGCCCCCCCCCCCGGAACACACAAGTGCGTGTTCTTGGGTCTGAATGAGGGCTACGTATGTAAGCACATGGGGCTCGTTTCCCCGTGTGTGTCGGCATCACTTAGCATCAGAGTCTGGTTTGTTTGCAAAGACTTAAGTACCCTTTCCCACCATTAGCGCCATAAAATGATATTTTAAGTAAAGGACAAAAATGTCCTCCCGCCAGAAAAGAGAAAGGGTTAAAATCATCATCGTTTTTGCCCTAAGGAGTAAACGATTCTGCTTTAACATGATCTCCTCGCAATATGTTGCCCTAAACATTCTGGCTCACCCTTTGACGATGCACCATCTGTTGTAACAGGAGCTCCCTTTGACGATGACATCGTCTGTTGCCGCGGGATCACCCTTTGTTGTTGTCTGCTGCCGCCGAAACACCCCTTTTCGTCGTCTACTCCCGTCTGAGCACCGTTGCCACCATCGGCTGCATCTACCTTCTAGATGTTTCGCCTCCACTGTCGAATTAGCAAAACTTGTGTCCTTTCGGTGAGTTTTGTGTAAGGTTTCGTTATGTAAACAAATTAATTTTTGTTATGTAAATCTAAATGCTAAATCTTACAAGTGGTTATACTATTCATGCTAAATAACACCTATTTTCATATTGAAACAAATCAATTTGTACCTATCCACCTTCTGGGCGTCGAAAAACAGTTAGCACAATTTGTTCTTATGAAGGCTAAACATTACAACGATATGTACTTATGAGGGCTAAATTTCTACAACGATTTGTAAGTTTGAATTTAACAATGATTTATACATTTAATGTAGTAGCGATTTGTTCGATGCAACAATAATTTATACATTTTAAGCAGTAGTAATTTAGCCGATTTATGATTCATGATTTATACATTTAAAGCAGCGACGGTTTTTATATTTAATGCAGTAGCGATTTATGATTTACAACGATATGTACTTATGAAGGGTTCAATTTCTACAACAATTTGCGGTTAAATTTATGTGTTGTGCAGGTTAGCAGTGACTACAATTTGTAAGATAAGAAAGCCTTCGTCGTTGGAGGGGATGACTCTTGGAGAAATCATCCGCCAATCTGATATATATGAGGGTTATGTAAAGTAACAAAATATAATGAACATTGACCATGAAAAATACAGGAACATATTGTTGGATATTTATTATGTGGAGCCTGATCCATTAGATATTGAAGATGAAAAGCAAACGAAGAAAGATGAGGAAGAACTAAGAATGATGAAGAAGAAGAAGAAGGATGACGAAGAGAAGGAAAAACAAAGGAAGAAGGAGGAGGAGAATGAAAACTACGCGCACTTATGAGGCAAAAGGATTTTTTCTTGCCGACCATGCAAAATTAAATCTATATGCACAACATTCTTCATGTTATCTGTCATGATCGTCAGTTGCATCACACTATACTATGCATCGAGTTGTTATTTACCGTGCCAATTAAAAAAATGACTTATCCTATATATGTGTGTTGACGATAGCGATTCACGTGACAATGATTTAATGATAGCTCCAACGTTGTGAAGCGGTTTCAATTTTAATTGGTAATTGAACAATAATTTGAATACGCAAAGCGCCACCGCAATCACGCAACAATATAAATGTTGCACGCACACGTTTCAATATCATAATACAAATATCTTATAAATCGACACTAGCAAACACATAATATGTTACAAATCGATATACATATCGCATAATATATTACAAATCGATACGAAAATTCAACATAATAGCTTACAAATCGATATTAACAAACAAAATAATATCTCGCAAATCGATAGTATGTTACTATAACCGCAATTTGCATTATACTATTCCAATATTTTCTATACAAAGGAAAATCATTGTGGCTGACATATACGTCATTGCGTAAATCGCATAAATCATCAACCGGAATCCAAGTCTCACAAGGCATATTGATTTTTGACAACGAGCGGGATGTGGAACGACGTTTGTTGTTGAATCCCAAATGTTACAATGATATGTACTTATGAAGAGTGTGATTTCTACATCGATTTGTATGTTTGAAGCAGCGATTTATACATTTAAAGCAGGAATGATTTATACGTTTGATAAAATAACGATGTATACTTGTTGATGATAGTGTTTCATGTGACAACTATTTAATTAAAGGTACAAAGCTTTGAAGCGATTTCCATAGAAATTGCTAAATGAGAATGATTTGAACACGCAAATGGTCACCTCATGTCGCTAGAATGTAAATTCTTCACGAATAGTTTTCAATTACATACTACAATATCTAACAAATCGACATACCTAACCCTAAACCCTAAACCCTAAACCCTTAATATCTTACTAAACCCTAACCCTAAACCCATAATATATTACTAAACCCTAAAACCTAAATCCTAAACCTAAACCTAAACCCTTAATATCTCACTAAACCCTAACACTAAACCCTAAACCCTTAATATATTAATAAATCCCAAATCCCAAATCCTAAACCCTAAACCCTAACCCTAAACCCTAAACCCTAAACCCTAAACCCTAAACCCTAAACCAAAACCGTAAACCTAAACCCTTTAACCCTAAACTCTAAACCCTAAACCATAAACCTAAACCATAAACCATAAACCATAAACCATAAACCATAAACCATAAACCATAAACCATAAACCATAAACCATAAACCATAAACCATATACCATAAACCTAAACCCTAACCTAAACTAAACCCTAAATCGTAAACCCTAATGCCTAAACCCTAACCCTAAACCTTAAAAACCCTAAACCCTAAAAACCCTAAACCCTAAACCCTAAACCTTAAACCCTAAACCCTAACCCTATACCCTAAACCCTTATGATATTGTTTTGATTATTAATATCGATTTAAGATATTGTTTTGATTCTAAATATCGATTTTTAAGATATCAATACAAATTTTCAAATCGATTTAAGATATTGTTCTGAATCTTAATATCGATTTCTATGCCGATTCTTAATATCAATTTAAGATATTGTTTTGAATCTTAATATTGATTTAAGATATTGTTTTGATTCTAAATATCGATTTTTAAGATATCAATAGGAATTTCCATATCGATTTAAGATGTTTTGATTCTTAATATCGATTTAAGGTATTGTTCTGATTCTAAATATCGATTTTTAAGATATCGATATGAATTTCCAAATCGATTTAAGATATTGTTTTGAATCTTGATATCAATTTCTATGCTGATTCTTAATATCGATTTAAGATATTGTTTTGATTTTTAATATCGATTTAAGATATTGTTTTGATTCTAAATATTAATTTTTAAGATATCAATAGGAATTTTTGTATCGATTTTAAGATGTTGTTTTGATTCTTAATATCAATTTAAGATATTGTTTTTATTCTAAATATCAATTTTTAAGATATCAATACGAATTTTCAAATCAATTTAAGATATTATTTTGAATCTTAATATCGATTTATATGCTGATTCTCAATATCGATTTAAGATATTGTTTTAATTCTTAATATTGATTTAAGATATCGTTTTGATTTTAAATATCGATTTTTAAGATATCAATAAGAATTTCCATATCAATTTAAGATGTTTTGATTCTTAATATCGATTTAAGATATTGTTTTGATTCTAAATATTGATTTCTATCCTGATTCTGTATATCAATTTATAAGCTATCAACAGGAATTTCTATATCGATTTGTATGATATTCGATCATCGATTTGCGTTATACTATGATATTATTTTCGTAACAAAAGCAAATCTTTATTGCCGACAAAGACGTCATTATAAAAATTTTTATTATAAAATGTGAACCGCCTAAAACATGAACCACTTAGGTATATGTTATTTTATTATAAAATCTTTGGTGGGTCCCATAAGCATTAAACTTATGGGCTATAAAAGGAGCTCTTCACAATATTTTTCCCTAAATGTTCTACAAAAAATCTAACGCTTCGTCTTCTTTCGCTGGAACACCCTTTGCCATTTCGGTGAGTTTTTGTGTTGTGTAGGTTACCAATAGCTTACATTCGTAAGAGAAGAAATGCTTCATTGTTAGCGGAGAAATCTCTTGATGAAATCATCAAACAATATGCTTTGTATGAGCAATTAGAAGCGTACTACAAAATAATGAAGATTGAGAATGATAAAGAAAGGGAGCAATTGCTGGTAAAGTATAGAGCGAAGCCTAATCCGTCAGATATTGAAGATGATAATCCAACAAAGAATTATAAGGAAGAAGTACAAATGAAAAAAAAGAAGAATGACGAAGAGAAGCAAAATAAAAAGGAGGATGATAATGAAAAAAAGCAAAGTAAATCTAGGCAAAAGAAGGAGGAGGTGGAGGATAGGGGAAAGCAAAGAAATAATAAGGATAAGGAGGAAGAGAAGCGAAGGCAAAAGGAGGAGGAGGAGGAGAGGAAAAAGCAAAAGAAGAATAAGGAGAAGGAGGAAGAGAAGCGAAGGCAAAAGAAGGAGGAGAAAGAGAGGGAAATGCAAAGGAAAAATAATGAGAAGGAAGAGGATGAGGAGGAGGAGAGAGTGAAAAGCAAAGGAAGAATATGGAGGAAGAAGAGAAGCGAAGGCAAAAGAAGAAGGAAGAGAGGGAAAATCAAAGGAAGAATAAGGAGAAGAAGGAAGAGAAGCAAAGGCGATTGAAGAAGAAGAAGAAAGAGTAAGAGAAGCAAATACAGTTGAAAAAGGAGAAGGAGGAAGAAAAGCAAAGACAATTGAAGAAGAAGAAAGAGGAAAGGCAAATGAAGCAGATTCAGGACAAAGAAGAGAAGGAAATGCAAGGGAAGGAGGAGGAGGACGAAGAAGAGAAGGAAAGACAAAGGAAGGAGAAGGAGGACAAGGAAGAGATGGAAAGACAAAGGAAAGAGAAGGAGGACGAGGAAGAGAAGGAACGAGAAAGGAAGAAGCCGGAGGAGGAAGAGAAGGAAAGGGAAAGGAAAAAGTAGGAGAAAGAAGAGAAGGAAATAGAAAGAAAAAAGTAGAAGATGGACGTGAAAGAGCGAAGGAAGAAAAAAGTACAAAAGCAAAGGAAGGAAGGGGATGAAGATGAGAAAATTGTGACAAAGGTACGTTAATCGCTACTAAATATCGCAATATACTGTGATAGATATTATTATGTATAGTGATTACTATGAATAGTGATTACTCTGTATGGTGGTTACTATGTATAGCGATTACTATGTATAGCAATTACTCTGTATAGCGATTATTGCAATAGTAATTAATGCAATAGCGATTACTATGTATAGCGATTACTGCGATAGCGATTACTGCGATAGCGATTACTACGATAGTGATTACTATGTATAGTGATTAATTGTGATTTGAGCTTTTATGTTATAGGCAGGTCAGAAGAGAAGCAGAGCAGTAGGTGAAAAGCTGAAAGGACGGTGTCAGTGGCCTGTAGTTCTGTCATGGTTCAGAAAGCTGAGTGAATATCAGAAGAACCGATTATGAAAGATGCACTTTAGCGGCCTTCTGGACCAACATTATTTTCAAATTTACTGGAACACCATGACCCACCTGGTCAATAAGTGGAACCATAGGACAAACATGTTTCAGTTTGAGAGTTTTGAAATTACCATAACCCTAGAAGATGTGACACAAATTACGGGTCTTAAGGGCCATGGAAGTGTTGTCCTAACATGGGATTCAAACTATAACCCAAGGAACAATTGCACGACCCTTCTAGGAATGTCGATGGAGGAATGACGTTAGTGTATTTCTGGTGAAAGCAATTCCTTATCGATGAAAGTTCATTTTTTCTGTAATAAATGGGAAGGCTGGTCCGCTGCATGTGTATCTGAAGCAACTGACCAAGAGTTGCGTAGCTTCCTTCTTTATTTTTTTGGACTTTATTTTCCGATTGTTTTGGTTTGAGAATAAGTTACTTGTGGCTGCAGTTCCTGGAAGACTTAGATGAAGTCGACAACTGGGCATGGGATGCTGCTATGCTTGCACACTTATACAGCCACTTTACCGTGTGAGTAAGGGTACAAAAACTATCGGGGGGGTTTGGCCATTTATTCAGGTATTTATTTATTATATATTTAGTGCTTGTAGACTAAGCTCGTTAAATGTTGTAGTCTTACTAATATATTATTTTTGTAGGCCTGGACGTGGGAGCATATTGTCACCTTGCATCCTCAGTGTGGCTCTGCGGTTTGTGGTTTTCCCAAGATCGGCCAGTGGGCTTTAATAAATGTCAAGGAGGAAAATGCTCAGTTCATTTTAGATGTGTTGTAATTAAATAAGGTAAATGGTTTAAAATCGTTGTAATGTTTATCATTCTTAAGTAATCATCGCTTTAGGATTTTGTCTTCCTTAATACAAATTGTTATCTCCTTAGCATCTAACTTTCATTAGCATAAATCATTGTAATGTTTAGCATTCTTAAGTAATCATCGCTTTAGGATTTTATCTTCCTTAGTACAAATTGTTATCTCCTTAGCATCTAACTTTCATTAGCGTAAACCATTATAATGTTTTGCATTCTTAAGTAATCATCACTTTAGGATTTTGTCTTCCTTAGTACAAATCGTTATCTTCTTAGCATCTAACTTTCATTAGAGTAAAACATTCTAATGTTTAGCATTCTTAAGTAATCATCGCTTTAGAATTTTGTCTTCCTTAGTACAAATCGCTATCTCCTTAGCATTTAACTTTCATTAAAGTAAATCGTTATAATGTTTATCATTCTTAAGTAATCATTGCTTTAGGATTTTGTCTTCCTTATTACAAATCGTTATCGCATTTGCATCTAACTTTCATTAGCGTAAATCATTGTAATGTTAGCATTCTTAAGTAATCATCGCTTTAGGATTTTGTCTTCCTTAGTACAAATTGTTATCGCATTTGCATCTAACTTTCATTAGCGTAAATCATTGTAATATTTAACATTCTTAAGTAATCATTGCATTCAGCATTTTGTCTTTCTTAGTACAAATTGTTATCGCATTCAACAATGTGCATGAATAATTATGTCTATATCTAAACCACAATATCGATTGTACAGGTTGTGTGGAGACTGTATGGGGATGGGGAGGACGAGGATGACGAGGTTGTTGTCGAGGCTGCGAGACTGTCTGTCTGCGATATTTGGCTCTTTAGCAATTGTGAAGCTAAGTTACAGCATGGTAGTCGAGTACTCCTACAAGCTAGCTTGGGACAGTCGATACCAAAATTGCATATGGTATTAAAAAGGAAGATGAATAGTGGTGGGGCCAGGAACGTGAATTGACACGAACGCTTCAGGAAACAATTGGATATCTGGAATAAAGAAGGTGTTTGTTTCATACCTTATGAATATAAAGAACGACAATATGACCCTAACTATTTCAAACAATATTGGCAACCTATACATCGAAATCGGCAGATTGAGGAGAAGCAACCTGAAAGTAAGGTCACTCTTGTCCCCGAGCATGTCATCTTTCAGCATAGACGTAATATCCATTGTGTCCCTTTGGCGGATACTACAATTCCCTTTGTTATAGTACATGATAAGAAGCAAACACAACTCCCAAAAGAGAAGGTATCGTCCGACCAAAGGTTAGCGATGTTGGAGAGTGAGAATAAGGAGTTACAGAAGGACGTGCAGAATTTGAGTAGACAAATTGGGTCACTGGTTGAGATGATTACTAGTGGGTTTCATAAGATCAAGGGAACAAAGATGCTACCGAATAAAGAGACTCCACCAAGGCAAAGAAAGAGACAATTTCTATGAACATTTGAGTCGTCAAGTGACAGTGAATAAACATATTATGTGATTTGTGTATCCCAATAATTCTATGTTGTAATTCTATCACTCTTTGTTGTAATTATATAATTCTTTCCTTAATAAGTGTAACACAGAAGTACCACCGAAAAATCAACAAGACTACATAACTTAGGTTTGTAATTATATAATTCTTTGATGATTTGTACTTATGTTTGCTAAATCATATAACAATTATTGACTTAGGGTTTATTATGTATCACGATTCCTGTAATAGCAATTACTCTGTATAGCGATTACTATGTATAGCGATTATGAAGTTACCACGATTTATACTTATGTTAGCTAAATCCTATAGCAATTACTAGTTTAGGGTTTATTACATATAGTGTTTCCTGTGATAGCGATTATTTAATATGTTGATTACTTAGTATAGCGATTATGAAGATACCATGATTTGTATTTACGTTTGCTAAATCATGTAGCGATTACTGGTTTAAGGTTTATTATTTATAATATTTCCTGTGATAGCAATTACTTAGTATAGCGATTAATAGGTATAGTGATTATGAAGTTACCACGATTTGTACTTACGTTTGCTAAATCATATAGCGATTACTAGTTTTGAATTTATTATGTATAGTGATTCCTGTTATAGCAATTACTCAGTATAGCGACTATGAAGTTACCATGATTTGTACTTACTTTTGTTAAATCGTATAGCGATTACCGATTTAGGGTTTATTACTTATAGTGTTTCCTGTGATAGTGATTACTTAGTATAGTGATTAATAGGTATAACGATTATGAAGTTACCATGATTTGTACTTACGTTTGCTAAATCCTATAGCAATTATTAGTTTTGAGTTTATTTTGTATAATGATTCATGTAATAGCGATTACTAGGTATAGGGATTATGAAGTTACCATGATTTGTACTTAGGTTTGTTCAATCATTAAACAATTACTGGTCTAAGGTTTATTATTTATAGCGTTTCCTTTAAGTGCAAGGAACGTCACATAACATTAGTTTAGGGTTTAAGGTCTAGAGTTTAGGAAAACATCATCTGACACACTACTGATGTTATGCAATGTGTCATTCATTTACATGTACTAACGTCGTTTCGATGATACTAGCAAATAAAACGACATCTTTTAATTAATGCACAATGTAATTTATTTATTTGTTAATATTCTTTGGGCGTGATTTTAAAAACTAGCAGAATGTGAAACAACGTGAAAAATAAATGAATGAAGTGTCGCATAACATCAGTAGTGTGTTCTGCAAGGAACACAAGACGTTTCCTTTAAGAGCATGGAACATGTGACGTTTCATTTAAAGAAGAACCAGAGCCTTTCCTATAACCTGCTTCGTGAGCAACGAACAAAAAAAATGACATTTCCTTTAACCTCCTTCATCGCAAAAGTTGTATCGATGTCGAAGAAGGATGCTACGATTCAGTTGAACGTCCACAAAAAAGGGTACCTTTGATTCCTTTAACCTTCTTCATCTTTTTTATGTCGTTTATCGTTCGTTTACTAAATATAATGCTAAAGTTCGTTTACTGAATATTCAACTAATTTTAGTGCAACATCCTAAAAACAAGGTGCCAGAAAACTCAGCAAAGTGCTCGAAGAGAACATTGACCGGATGCGAGATGAATTTGTAGAAGGACAAACTATCAGTAATTTTGTATGTATGAAACTACTATCAGTTACACATTTACGTATGCCATAGGTATGTATATTAACAAGTTCATATTTGTTGTAAACAGACTATACACAATTTCATCATGCATATTCAAAGCAAGGGAACAACCATATCGGTCTGTGTCGTCACCCCTTATTTTATGGTATATCGGTTATCTTATATGTTTATTTTCTTTTTTGATTTACTAATGTACCTTCGTGTTTTAAACTTACTATTATTACTATTTCGTTCAACAGAGTATTGTCCGCTGAATGCCATACGCGGCTGGATTTCTAGACGGACTACAATACTGAGGTAACGATGACCAAATGACAGACTTTTATTCAAGTGAAAAGGTTTGTGACCATATCGATTTGTAAGATGTTAAATCTATTTAAGATCTTGTTTTGATTCTTAATATCAATTTTTAAGCTATAAATATGAATTTGCATATCGATTTAAGATATTGTTTTGATTCTTAATATTGATTTCTGTGCTGATTCTAAATATTGATTTTTAAGATATCAATAGAAATTTCCAAATCGATTTAAGATATTGTTTTGATTCTTAATATTGATTTCTATGTTGATTCTTAATACCTATTTTTAAGCTGTCAATAAAAATTTTCATATCGATTTAAGATATTGTTTTGATTCTTAATATTGATTTTCATGCTGATTCTTAATATCGATTTAAGATATTGTTTTGATTCTTAATATTGACTTAAGATATTGTTTTGATTCTAAATATTAATTTTTAAGATATCAATAGAAATTTCCATATCGATTTAAGATATTGTTTTGATTCTTAATATCGATTTAGGATATTGTTTTGATTCATAATATCAATTTTTAAGATATCAATACGAATTTCCAAATCGATTTAAGATATTGTTCTGAATCTTAATATTGATTTCTATGTTAATTCTTAATATCGATTTAAGATATTGTTTTGATTTTTAATATTGATTTCTATGCTGATTCTTAACATATATTTTTAAGCTATCAATAGGAATTTGCATATCAATTTAAGATATTATTTTGATTCTTAATATTGATTTCTATGCTGATTCTAAATATTGATTTTTAAGATATTAATAGGAATTTCTAAATCGATTTAAGATATTGTTTTGATTCTTAATATTGATTTCTATGCTGATTCTTAATACCTATTTTTAAGCTATCAATAGGAATTTTCATATCGATTTAAGATATTGTTCTGATTCTTAATATCGATTTCTATGTTAATTCTTAATATCGATTTAAGATATTGTTTTGATTCTTAATATCGACTTAAGATATTGTTTTGATTCTAAATATCAATTTTTAAGATATCAATAGGAATTTTCATATCGATTTAAGATATTGTTTTGATTCTTAATATCGATTTAGGATATTGTTTTGATTCTTAATATCGATTTTTAAAATATTAATACGAATTTTCAAATTGATTTAAGATATTGTTTTGAATCTTAATATCGATTTCTATGTTGATTCTTAATTTTGATTTAAGATATTGTTTTGATTCTTAATATTGATTTCTATGTTGATTCTTAATTTCGATTTAAGATATTGTTTTGATTCTTAATATCGATTTCTATGTTGATTCTTAATATCTATTTTTAAGCTATCAATAGGAATTTTTATATCGATTTAAGATGTTCGGATTCTTAATATCGATTTCTATGCTGATTCCTAATATCGATTTAAGATATTGTTTTGATTCTTAATATCGATTTATATGTTGATTCTTAACATCAATTTTTATGGTATCAATACGCATTTTCATATCGATTTTGTAAGATATTTTATAATCAATTTGCAGATATTGATTCTTACATTATGACAATTGGAAAAGCATTGGGTCTTATACGTGTTGGATGTACGAGAACAAAAAATATGGTTATACAACTCCTTGGACTATAACATTGGTGTAGACCGTGACATTATGCATTTGGTAAGTTTATATCTATAAGATTACTATATCTTATACTGTGGCCCAAAATTTACTTGCTTTTGCATAAACCACAGGTTAGATTTTTCAGAGACATGTTGAGTGTCGACATTGGCCCGTGGAGGTTTTACGTCGCAGAGGATGCTCCTTTACAAAATAATGGCATCGATTATGGTATCTTTGTAATGAAGTATATTGAAGCAATATACTATGGACGAGCACCAGAATTCGTCGCTGTATGTTGTACTCTTAAACATATTTTATTATCCTATATTATTGGTGACTATATTTTTATATTGGTCTGACTTTCAGTTTTTTTTCTTCAGGATGATATACTTGGATTCTGCACAGAACTATGCAAAAAATTAATGAATTTTCTAGTTGCGAAAGATACAAAAACCTAGACTATAAAATTACCTAAAAAGCAATAAAGGATGTGAGGCCCCCAGGAGTAAGAGAAAGTCATTTTAAACATCTACCTGTTCTCAAGGATAACGTGAAGAGGGTTACGTTCTACTTTGGTTATACAACTCCTTGAATATTACAAATTTTTTATATACAAACATTTGTAACAAATTTTGTAGACTGTGTATACAAATTTTGTAAGACTGTGTATAAAATTCACATTGATCCATAAACCAAACTTACGAACCTGGCACACGTATGTTGAATACGCAAATCACCACATAAAGCGCCCAAATTGCAACAATGTAAATTCCGCAGGCACATGTTTCAAATTCATAATACAAATATCTTGCAAATCGACACATCTTACAAATTGATATAATATTGCATAATATATTACAAATCGATGTAATATTGCATAATATATTATAAATCAATTCTTAATATCGATTTATATGCTTATTCTTAATATCTATTTCTAAGCTATTAATTGGAATTTCCTTCCTATTTTTTACGATATTTTATCATTGATTTGTAGATATTGCTTCCTAACACGATGTCTACTATAAATTTATAGGATATTATATCGATTTTTATGAGATATTGTTTTGTTTGTTAATATCGATTTGTAATACATTATGTTGAATTGTCGTATATCGATTTGTAAGATATTATGTGTTTTCTAGTATCGATTTGTAAGATATTGTTTTGTTTGTTATTATCGATTTATAATATATTATCCTGAACTATCGTATATCGATTTGTAAGATATTATGTGTTTTTTAGTATCGATTTGTGAGATATTGTTTTGTTTATTAATATTGATTTGTAATATATTATGTTAAATTTTCGTATATCGATTTATAGGATATTATGTTGAATTGATGTAAACCGATTTGTAATATATTATACTGAATTGTCGTATATCGATTTGTAAGATATTATGTGTTTTCTAGTGTCGATTTGTGATATATTATTTTGGTTGTTAATATCGATTTGTAATATATTATGCTGAATTGCCGTATATCGATTTGTAGGATATTATGTTGAATTGACGTATACCGATTTGTAATATATTATGCTGAATTGTCGTATATTGATTTGTAAGATAATATGTATTTTCTAGTATCAATTTGTGAGGTATTGTTTTGGTTGTTAATATCAATTTGTAAGATATTATGTTGAATTGCTTAATATTGATTTGTAATATATTATGCTGAATTATCATATATCGATTTGTAAGATAATATGTGTTTCTAGTGTCGATTTGTGAGATATGGTTTTATTTGTTAATATTGATTTGTAAGCTATTATGTTGAATTGTCACATCGATTTGTAATATATTATGCTCAATTGTTGTATATCGATTTGCAAGATATTATGCGTTTTCTAGTATCGATTTTTATGATATTTGTAGTATGATTTCTATTATCGAATTACAACAAAAAATTATAAAATTACAACAAAAAATTATCGATTTACAATAAAGAATAATAAAATGCTAAACATTACAACAATTTACACTAATGAAAGTTAAATGCTACAACTATTTTATAGTTGAAGAATCCACACACGATTACTGTGTTGCGTTGCTCACTTTTGAATTGAACTGAGCCTGTCATGTAACAGAACAATATCAGACACTACATTAAGTTCAACAAGAAATGCAAACATCCTCCCAAAATTGTTACATACCAAAAGACTTGTCAAACTCATGCCATCGTTTCACTCAAACAGGTTGGGTGGATTGCAGGTTCTAACGTTGTAGTACATGTCTATATGGTATTGCTGCATGTTAAAAATTACACAAGTTAGATATTGATAAGTTGCACGTAATACAATTTACATGGGAAGCAATATACTTTATTACATACATGTTCATGCGAAAGGCTTGGTTGCTTAGGAGTTGGTTGTATCTTAGACATTTTCTTGCCAACCAATTCCAGTGCACCCTTTGTCCTTCGACGACTGCGATCAGAGGCAGGTTTCTTTTTTATACCCTTCGCTAGGTCAATATTTTCATCATAATCTACAACGTTTATGCCTGACTTGTCGAAGATGATGTTTACGTTTCAGCACAACTTCTCACAAGGGTCAGGGAAAGCATCATTTTCACCTACGTTGTTCGATCCCGTTTTCTTAGATTGGTCTTCACGAGCTGCAACAGACTCATGGTGAATTAACTATACTTTTTCAAATAATTCCTTTGACACTTTTCTCATACATACATAGGCTTCTTCACTTTTCGATGTCAAATCTGCAACATGCATAAGTGACCTACATAGTTGTTTGTAACAAAAGGCTATGTGGCACTTCTCATCAACACTAGATGGACTGACATTATTTGTATCCAAGAGTTCAATCTTTGCTTGTCTCGTCCATCTTCGCATTATATATGACTCAGGTATTTCTTGTATCTTCTTTTGATTAAGTGCCTTTAATGCATGACGACATAAAATACCTTTGAATTCAAACATTTTGCACGTACATTCAACTGTTCTGTTGTCAACATTATACGTAACATGTGCTTCTTGCCTTTTTGGATGCTCTTCGCCCTCCCATACAACATGGTATTTGTGCATATTCCCATATTGCATATGTTCTATGTTGCAATTCATGACCTGTATAACCTCCTTCTTAGTCCATTCAAATACAGTTAGTGTATACAGATCTGCAGGTCGCGTCAATATTTTCATGCCCAAAGTTGCAGGACGGGTGTTGAAGCATTTCACATCTTGTTTAAGCTTATTTTGTCTAAGACCATCTATAAATAAGTCATACTATTTCATGAAGCGAAACATTGTTAAACATGAATACAAGGTTTTTTTCAGTGTGGCATGCATAGATTCAGCTCTTTGTATGCTTGTCATACCAACACAAAAGTAGTCTTCCATATGCCAATGCCCACTTCTCTTTGTCTGCATATAAATATTGTAACCACACACAGTCTTCAAGGTTGTATATCTGAATCATTTGCTCCCAATCAAACATAAAGGTGACCTCGTCTATGCTCTCAAGTACACATTGTCTAAACTTTTTATCAAACCTTGTTTTCTAATTAAAAATGTCATATGTTCTTTACTACATTTTAAAAGATATGCCACAAACATAGGCGATGATGTGCATATGGTCATACATGAGACACTGCAGCCGCAATCGCATGACCACCATCTGTAAGTACAGCTCAAGGGTGCTTCCTATTCATTGCATGTGTAAATACTCTGAACAACCACTCAAAGGTTTTCTTAGTCTGGTCATATAAAAAAGCGTCGCCTAATATGCAACTCTGTGAGTGATGGTTCACTCTGAAAAACTGCGCAAATAGCCATTATTTTGTATTAATCTTCACTGTCGTATAAAAAATAAGTGCATCATTGAAGCATTCATAATCTACTCTTGTCTTTGAATCTGCTTAAAACATATTCACAACATACCCATCTTCATCCAGTTGCATTGCACTAAAGAAACCAGGGTCATTGCTTGAATGCTTCTGTAGGTAATCAACCAAATAACATATTCCTCCATTCTTCATGTTTTCAGACCTCTTCATTCTCAAGTGATTTCTTAGATCTATAGGTGTGAATAGTACATTCTCACGACCACCATCTACGTGCGCACACAAATTGTATGTCTTCCTTGGTGCAATGTCGGTGCTATCAACTATTTCAGCAATTACACCATGTGCTTCAATTACTTTACGATGTGACCTTAACATAGAAATTATAAATAAAGTGGCTAATTCATGGTTATGATCATTGATTAAAGTATGAACTACATATTTTTTATTTGAAAGTCTTCTTAACACCATTCTCACTGAACAACCACATCTCGAATCTGGCTTGCTTCTTGTTGGTTTTCCACTTGACTTCTTCCAACCTTGCTAAGAATAAACATATGCCTTTCTCACCACGACACCCTGTGCATTTTTTGCCCAAGAATATCTTCTAACACTGAAGCCAAGTTTTAAGGCATAATCATTATAAAATTTGTATGTGACTTCCTTATTATTAAACTGCATTCCCTCTATGAGAATAGAGTCAAGTGTACTATTATGTAGACTTGAGGTGCCTGCACCTTTATCAAGTGAACTATCATGATCGTCTACCTCATTATCGAATTGCATTTCGTCTGCTGGAATATTCAAGTCAAGAGTGAATCCAATGCTTGCACCCTTCTTATCATGTGCATCATTAGTGCGCATATTCACTTCTTCAGGTGCATCGATAGTATGAGTGTTTGTTGCTCCATGACTTTCCAATGATTGAGATACATCATCTTCGCTGTAACTAGTTGATATGCTCAACACTATCATGAGCAAAATATCAAGATGCATATAAAAACGATAACTGATTTGTTAAGCAAGTCAAAGAAACGATTGAATGAATCAAAGTATCAAAGATTCAACATAATATCTTACAAATCGATATTATCAAACAAGACCATATCTCATAAATCGACAATAGAAAATACATAATATCACACAAATCGATATACGATAATTCAACATAATATATTACAAATCGGTATAAGGCAATTCGACAAAATGTCTTATAAATAGATATACAGCAATTCAACATAATATTATTACAAATCGATATTAACAACCAAAACAATATCTCACAAATCAACACTCGAAAACACATAATATCTTACAAATCGATATACAACAATTTAGCATAATATATTACAAATCGATATTAACAACCAAAACAATATCTCACAAATCGCTATTAGAAAATATATAATATCTTATAAATCGATATACGGTAATTTAACATAATATATTACAAATTGATATTAACAAACAAAACAATATCTCACAAATCAACACTAGAAAACACATGATATCTTACAAATCGATATACGGCAATTCAACATAATATATTACAAATTGATATTAACAAACAAAATAATACCTCTCAAATCGACACTAGAAAACACATAATATCTTACAAATCAATATACGACAATTCAGCATAATATATTACAAAACGATATTAACAAACAAAACAATATCTCACAAATCGATACTAGAAAACACATAATATCTTACAAATCGATATACGGCAATTCAGCATAATATATTACAATTTGATATTAACAAACAAAATAATATCTCACAAATCGACACTAGAAAACACATAACATCTTACAAATCGATATATGGGAATTCAGCATAATATATTACAAATCGATATTAACAACAAAACAATATATCACAATTCGATAATGTTACTACAACCGTGATTTGCGTTACATTGCATATACTGAATGAATGAATGATACCAGATGGGGTAGAGGCCCTTGCTCGCATCTGTAACCAAGCATTCTTGTCAATAGATCCCACCGCCTTACAAATATCTTCAAGTGTTCAATCATCGAAATGGTAAAATCTACCTACAATAACAAAACAATGCCTTAATGACACTCACGACGACATACATTCTTCAACAATAGCATGATGACATGGAAAGGTACTCACCATGCTTTAATGGCACTTGTTGGAATGTTTGTACGTCATTGTTTTTTTTCATACTGCCTAACAAAAAAGAAGAAGAAGAGAAGACTATAAAAAAAGATGCCGGCAAATCCCTTTATGACTCCCACCAATGATCAAACCAGTCGTTCGATTTATAGTTATCTCCACGAGGTAGGAACGAACCCAAAAAAGTTTTCTATCTAACACAAGGCAGGAACAAGAAGGCGGCCATATGTTGTAGCACAAGCTAAAAACAAAGGCGGAACGTGCAAATCTATTTACAGGGAGTGGGAGGACATTTTTGTCCAACGCATATCTATCTTACGAGAGGACATTTCAGTCAAAAGTATATCTATCTTTTTTATATGTTATTTTATTATAAAGTCATCTTGGGCAACATTGACATATGAATTATTGTGGGTCCCAAGATATTCCTTCGTACACACCGAAACACGCAAATTTGTGTTCTTGGGAGAACACACAACACCTTCCTTATGTAATATGTATATATTTGTTTGTCATTTGATAAAGAAATTTTTTCACCTTAATGGCACGACAGTAGGCTTTTTATCAAAAGGTGATAGGATCGAATCCTGCAACTCACTAAATTTGTTTTAATTTTTACAATCCAGCTGTGTAAATCCTGCCATTGATCCCCAAAGGGGTTTGGAATAGTGGGATGGGAACTAGGACACTAGGCAGACAGTCTAGGATCAAATTCCATGAGCATCACCTCTTGTGCAAGCCGAAGCATGGTGACTCTTCGAGGGTAAACCCACTGAGTTTTTAACGCTGCCAGGATAATGACCATAAGTCCGGCAGACAGAGCTAGTGTGGTTAGGTATCTGATCTTGTGGGTGGCTTTTAAGTATAAATATCAAAAAAAGAAATCCCACCACTCAAAACTTGTTCTGTTTTGGATAATTCAACAGTGAAATATATATTTTATATAATTTTTGTGTCTTTGAAATAAAAAAGGTACAACCTACCCTAGTTCTAAGGCATTGTACTTACCTTTTTAAAGGTGTCAGATTCAACTCCCAAACCTTTTTAAAAATGCAAAACAATATATTTTACGAAATTTGGTTAAGCTCAGCTAGAAGCTCCTCTCCGAGCTTGGGCCAAGTTGAGCAATGTTATATCTGGGCGAGCCTCATTAGCCAACTAGTTAGCATTCATCGCATGGATGAACGACAACCAAATGTGGTCAGAGTTGTGTGGCTGGCCTGATCCTTTTCACATAGAAAACTCAAAATAATCACATTTGCAAGATGTTGGAAGTGAGATCGAGTTCTCTATTTTCAAAAAACTTGTGGGGGGCATCAAAAAATTCAAAAAGTATGAAAATGTTTCTTACCTATTCTTATTGAATATTTCTCGTTTGCTTTCTGCCTTGTTTGGCAAAAGGAGGTGTCAGAAACTCAAAACTATATAAGAGTATCCGCGCTTTTAGAATCTGGGCAAAACTGAAGAATTACTAATTTCGAAGCTCAAAGTACACATGGATGGGATCTCCCCATCTCCCAATGTCCATAACCTGTCAACTTTGCTGGTACCAAGTTGGCACTATCTTTGCACCGAATCGAGGAGGCGCACATGTGCTCGATCGGGTGAAGGCCATGTGTTAGTGAATCCCCCACTTGCCACTACATTATTCGCACGAGTGTCAAACGAACTTCCCCGTCAAACAACCGGCAATCTTTTGGTTCTTTACACACAAACATGTGTACGGAGAGCTCAAATTTGGGTTTATTGGAAAATTATCAAGTGAAAATTACTAAACTCTCCTTATGTATTGACTAAAGACAATGTAGGCATTTGACTGTTGACCATGCTAGCGCTATGACATTAGGGATGTCGATGAATTGGATTTTATCTGACATTGGACCGGATTTGGTTCCGTTTAGTTGCATTTGGTAAGCCAAAACCATATCTGATTATTATGAGATGCGGATGTGATATTTTTTGCTATCGAATCTGACAAATATCAGAATTTGATGGATATCTGAATCCATTTATATGTAAAAAATGTGGATTTGGTTTGATCTTTTCACCATCCGATTTCAAATCTGAATCATTTACATCACTATATAATATGGTTGCAATTTGTAGGCACAGATGTCGATGGATCGTATCTGGGTCAGATGTTTGGTCAATTAGTCAGATTCAGTAAAGCGGATACCATCCAATTAATAATCGGATTGAGTCAAGCGGCTCCAAGTCTTACGAATATTGTCTTGATTAGTCTGACCCATTTACGTCACTATCTGCAAGTGATAAAGAAAGGACTTTATGTTTCCCAAGTGCTTCAATTGCTCGCTACCATCCATTTCAAGCACCAACAATAGTGATTGGTTCTTTTCTTTTTTTACGATAAGAAACCCTTGCCAAAAACCAGGTCACATAAATGGCCGACATCCGCTGAGATAAACCCTGAGTGGGGTCACCAACACCCTGTTGAGGTTGCGTAGCGGAAGGTCCTCGGTTGTGGCGGCAACAGAGACGTTGAGGAGCGGCAACAGAGAGAGTGAAGAAAGAAAGAAGGGAAGGTGCATATTATTGTTTTCTGCTTAGAGGTTTGCTTTGAAGGCTTCACAATGTGTTGTATCGCATATATTCATAGGGGCTAAGTCTCGTGTTTATATAGCCTTCAGATTCCCTCTCTCGGCTCAGCAGACAGTTGAGAGAATATCGATGAGTCCTATATTTTTTATAAACTTAGAGTTTGAATTTTAAATGCTTAGCTTATCCATGAGCAAGCCTACTCATGGATAAACACAACGTGCAACACATGGCCACACGCACCAACATCTCCCACTTGGATATGAGACTGCTCAGTTTACTCTCACTATTGTAGGCTTCCTTGAATTGATTATGGATTTTTCGTTAAGGATTTCCTTCGTAATCATATATATCTTAATCTCATTCAGGCAACATGCTTGATAAACAAGTCTTCTGCAATACCTTTAGTTAAAGAATCCGCTACCATATCCAATGTAGGAAGGTAGTCTATAGTTATTTCATTATTTTCAATCATATCATGTATGTAGTGGTATTTCACCATTATATGCTTGCTCTTGGAGCTATCAGCTCCACTTTTCATTAAAACAATAGCAGCTTGATTATCACAATATATCTGTACAGGCTCACATAATATTTTTATCTTTAAATCGTTAATGAACATGTTGATCCATACTGCAAATATCATGGTTGCATTACACGCGATATACTCAACCTCTTGAGTATGTTGAGCCACACAACCCTGTTTCTTACAGAACCACACAACAACTCCTTCTCCAAAGAGGAAGATGTAGCCAGAAGTAGATTTGATGTCATCTTTTCACCCTGCAAAGTCAGCATCAGAGTATCCAATCAAATCAAGATTGTTAGCTTGAAAGCTCAATTGCAAGCCTTTAGAACCTTTTAGGTATCGAAAAATTCTCTTTACTTGCCAGTGAAGCCATCCTGGATTACTTTGATATCTGCTAACAAGACCTGCATCGAAGCTTATGTCAGGTCTTGTACATAGCATCACATACATTAGGCTTCCAACGACCTAAGCATAAGAAATTTCAAGATTTGGTTGGCCCTCACCAGGACAATCGCTTTTGCTTAAGTTTACTCCTTTTGCAACAGAAGTTCCAATAGGTTTGGAGTCATGCATTTTGTATCTTTTAAGAATATAGTCAATGTACCTTTCTTGGCTTAAACAAAGAGTCCTTGAATCTCTGTTTTGAGTGATTTTAATTCTCAGAATATAGGAAGCTTCACCCATACCTTTCATTTCAAAGTTGGTATATAACCATTTCTTTGTATTGACTATCTTTTCATTATCATTCCCAATCAGTAAAATGTCATCAACATATAGTGATAGGATACAAAAAAAACTCTCACTTTTCCAAACATATACGCAGTAGTCTAACTGATTTGGTTTGTATCCAATCTTTGTTATGGCTTTGTGAAAAGCTAAATACAGTCTTTGCGATTGCTTCAATCCGTACAAGGATTTTTTTAACTTGTACACTTTATCATCATTTATCACATAGCCTTCTGGCTGAGACATATATATATCTTCTTTTAAGTCACCATTTAGGAAGACAGTCTTTACATCCATCTGTCATATATCCAGGTCATAATGAGCAGCTATAGATAATATTATCCTAATGGACGTAAATTTAGCAACTGGTGAATAAGTTTTCGTATAATTGATTCTCTCCTTTTGAGAAAAACCCTTCGCTACTAGTCTTGCTTTAATTTTATCGATAAATCCATTTGCTTTATATTTTTTCTTAAGAACCCATTTACAACCAACTGGTTTTCTTCCCTCAAGAAGATCAGTTAAGTTCCAGACTTGGTTCTTTTTAATGGATTCAATTTCTTCATCCATAGCTTTTTTCCATTCTGATGCCTCTTTTGAATTAATTGCATTAGTATATGAAAGATTATCGATTAATTCATCAAGATCTACTGAATAGCAGAGTTTCTCACACAAATACACATAGTAGTCATCCAAGTAGGATAAAGAAGCTCTAGATCTTTTACGACCACTTAGTCCTTGAGAGATAGAGGGTTCAGAATCAGTTGGTTCATTGTCTGACTATTTCACAGCTGGTTCATTACCTAACTATTCTACAGTTGGTTCATTACCTAACTGTTTATTTTGATCAGCATGATCATCTAGCGAATCAAAGGGATCCTCAGTTGGATCGCCGAATTCATTATTGAGATTTTCCAAAAACTCATCTCTACCCTCTATCAGTCCCAGTCTCTGGTGATACAATATGTAGCCTTTTGATTCTTTTAGATAACCAATAAAGATACATCTAGTTGATCTGTTATCCAATTTATCCATAGTTGGATCTAAGATTTTTAAATGAGCTACATATCCCCATCTCCTTAGATGATTTAAGTCTGGTTTCATACCAGTCCATCTTTCATATAGAGTCTTCAGGACAACTTTACAACGTACTCTATTTAATGTATACATAGCTGTATTTACAGCTTCATCCCAGAAAACTTTGGGTAGATGAGCACTTGCTAACATGTATCTTAACATGTTCAGAAGAGTTTTGTTACACTTTTCAGCAACACCATTTTGTTGCGGTGTCCTTGGTATAGTTCTTTACCTATTAATACCAAGATCTTTGTAATAATTGTTGAACTCATTTGAGGTGTATTCACTACCTATATCAGATCTCATAATTTTAATGTTTCTACCAAGTTGTCTTTCAACTTCATTTTTGTATTCTTTGAATTTCTCAAGTGCTTCTGATTTATTTCTGATGAGATACAAGTATCCATATCTCAAGAAATCATCAATAAATGTTATAAAATATAGCATGCCACTATGAGTTTGGACTCTAAAAGGTCCACAAATGTCCGTATGGATTATTTCTAATAGTTCAGTGGCTCGAATAACATTATGTGAAAAGGGTTTTCTTGCCATCTTTCCAAAAATACAAGATTCACATTTTTCAAAGTGAGATTCATTAAAGTTAGGGATTAGTTCTTGTTGTGCTATATTTTTCATTTTCTTAAAGCTTATATGCCCAAGTCTTTTACGCTATGCATTCACATCAATAACTAAGGCACAATAAATATACAAGAAAATTTTTTTTTTCAGATAATTTAAACATTCCATGTTCTTTGTCAAATTTACCCTCAAACGGAATTCTGTCATGTTTTCCCATAGTGACCTTCCCAGGGACAAATCGGACCTCAAAACCTTTCCCAATCAAAGCTGGTACAACACTAGGTTCCTTCTCATTGAAGGGACATAAAGTACATCTTTCAGTAATACACTAGTCCCTCCCACATTGAGTCTATAGGACCCAACTCCTAAAACATCACCATAAAAGTTGTTGCCCATATAGACCTTGTGCTCACCTGGTCCTAGCTCTTTCAGATCCATAGCTCCATCGGTGGATTTGGCTATATATTGAGTAGCTCCAGAGTCCACCCACCACCCTGAGAGTTCTTCATTCACAAAGTGACATTCAGATACAACACAGATGAATTTTTTTTCATCATGCTCTGTGCTTGAATTGTTGTTGTATCTCTCATTCCAGTTGCTTCTGTTATTAAAAAATTTTGTCATGTAGTTCTTCTGGATGTGTCCCATCTTGTCGCACTTGAAGCACTTGACTTGTGTGTCTTTGTGGCCTTGAGGTTTGAAATCTGCACTTTGTCCTTTATGGAACTTTCCATTACCCTTCTTTTTAAAGTTATTTTGCTTAACGGGTACTCGGTTATGAGATGGTGTGTCTTGAACCACCATCAACTCAGACTTCTTCTCCTTAGCCATGTGTTCTTGTTCTATGGCTAATTGCAGGGGCAACTCAGTCAAGTTTAAATTCTTTGAATTTAATCTTAACGTAGTGGTTACCATTTTTCATGAATGTGGGAGGCTATTTAGTGTGGTGGACACCTGCATTCTATCTGAAATGACATTTCCAGCAATGGATAGGTCTTTAGCCATGACCAACATCCTATTTATGTGATATACCACACTATCACTTTCTTTCATCCTATATGAGTTGTATTGTTTGAGTAACAGTTGAATGTGGACCTCGGATGCGGTATCATACTTGGTGGCGATGGCCTCCATCATTTCTTTAGCAATTTTATAATCTTCAAAGACTCTGATTAGATCATCGTCCATGTAAGTGAGCATGATGGTTCTTGCCATCAGATCATCTTTTTGTTTTTTTTTTAATTTGATTACTTTTTCTTGAGATGTTTCGTCATTCGGTTTTTCTATAGACATACTAAGGACATATTTTAGTCCTTCCAGAGTTAAAGCTAAGGGCATTCACCTTTTCCAAACAGGAAAGTTGGTGCCATTTAGCTTGTCTGTTTTCGCTAATTCGAAGGCACAAACACGACTAGCCATTTCATACTAACTAATTTTAATTTAATTAATTTATGGCAAGTCAACACAAAAAAAACAATAAAAAAAATCTTGTTAGACTAAACAAATTTTATTATTATTATTATTATTATTATTATTATTATTATTATTATTATTATTATTATTATTATTATTATTATTTTATTTAAACTAAATTTAAATGAGTATTTTTAAATTTAATAGGAGCAAGTTTTTTTTAAAAAAATTAGAAATTTATTTCGGGTAATAAATGGGAAATATAACTTTTTAGTTATTTTCAGAAATTTCAAACTTGCAAACCCTTTTTAGCAAATAAGTTTTAAAAAGTATGTGGGTTATAAAATACTTTATTTAAACCCTTTTTTCAAAATATGTAAAATATCCAGGGTCAAAGGGGTCTTTTTACCCCTCGGCCTATTTAAGGCCCGAACAAGGCGCAATCGACTCAGATGCGTCGGTTTTTTCTCTCTCTTCTTTGTCGAAGCTCCAGACCGACTGGAGACTACAGCGACGATGTCGGCAGTTTCCGGTCATTTTCCGGTGGTGACAACATGTTTCTGTGGTTGGGTTTGGTCTCTTTGCTGCTGGCTCCCTCTGACGGAGGACTCTCGGTCTTTCTATTGCTGGAGCACTCAGAAATCAAAAGAAAAGGGTTTTTCGGTCGTTCGAAGACGGTGATGGGCGATCTTTCTATTTGGGTTTATTTTTTTTTTTATGCAGGCTCTCCCTACGCTCAGACCTGAGACCAAACTGATTTTTCCTAATGGTTTGGGGTTTTCCCCTTTCTCTGTTTTCTGTTGTTTTGTTTTTCGATTCTCTGTTTTTTATTTTTTGTTCAGTCAGGGAGCAACAGTAAAAAACAGGCCGGAGGCTTTTTATTTCTAATTGATCGGTGCTGCCAGAAAAATGGCAGACGACCGATAACTTTTCGGCGATGGAAAATATATATTCTTATATATGTTTTCCTTTTGTTTTGTTTTCTTTGTTTCTCTATTTCTTTGTTTCTTTGTTTTTCCTCTTTTATTTTGATATAAAGAGTCAAACAAGTACAACTCAGTTTTTCTAGTTTTGAATTTCAGAGATAAATAAAACATGTTGATATATGTTTTCCTAGTTAGAGTTTTCAGAGGCAGGCACAGAAGGAAGGTCTCTGATCCAGAGACCAAACAAGAAGGCTAAAAACAAAGGGGGAGCAATAGCTCTTACCTTTTTTTTGTGATTGCTTCTTCCTTGTAGGTTGAAGGTTGTAGGTATTGGAGAGTATCCTGAATCTCTGCTTTGATACCATTGTTGAGGTTGCGCAGCGGAAGGTCCTCGGTTGTGGCAGCAGCAGAGACGTTGAGGAGTGGCAACAGAGAGAGAGAAGCAAGAAGGAAGAGAATGTGCAGATTATTGTTTTCTGCTTGGAGGTTTGCTTCGAATGCCTCACGGTGTGTTGTATCACATATATTTATAGGGGTCGAGTCTCGTGTTTATATAGCCTTCGGATTCCCTCTCTCAGCTCAGTAGATGGTTGAGAGAATATCGATGAGTTTTCGATGTTTTTGATAAACTTAGAGTTTGAATTTTAAATGAAAAAGGGTTATTTGTAAAATGAACTTAGTTTATCTAATGAGCAGGCCTACTCATGGATAAACACAACGTGCAACGCATGGCCACACGTACCAACACACCCAAGCCCTTATAGAGCCCCCCAATTAAAGGCATCGACACATTCAGTAGGTGTCTAACTTGGGACAAAGAGATCAACACCTTCTCCACTGCCACTCAAGCGACTTGATCTGGTATGTGAAACTGACCCTTATGCTTACTTTTTAGGTTTTAGATCTATGTTATGTAACTGAAGAAAGCCAAAGTCCACTCTTAACCCAATATGGAGTTCAAGTTGTTCCTGTGAAAAACTCAGAGGGGGACAAACTTTTGGTCATTAATTTAAAAAATAATGCACCATATAATTGTCTAAACGAGTTAGCACCATGTATTTGGGACATAGCTTACGTGATCTACCACACTATCACTTTCTTTCATCCTATATGAGTTGTATTGTTCGAGTAACAGTTGAATGTGGACCTCGGATGTGGTATCATACTTGGTGGCGATGGCCTCCATCATTTCTTTAGCAATTTTATAATCTTCAAAGACTCTAATTAGATCATCGTTCATGTAAGTGAGCATGATGGTTCTTGCCATCAGATCATCTTTTTGAAATTTTCTGAATTTGATTACTTTTTCTTGAGATGATTCGTCATTCGGTTTTTCTATAGACATACTAAGGACATATTCCAGTCCTTCCAGAGTTAAAGCTAAGGGGATTCGCCTTTTCTAAACAGAAAAGTTGGTCCCATTTAGCTTGTCTGTTTTCGCTAATTCGAAGGCACAAACACGACTAACCATTTTGTACTAACTAATTTTAATTTAATTAATTTATGGCAAGTCAGCACAAAGAAAACAATAAAAAAAAATTCTTGTCAGACTAAACAATTTTATTATTATTATTATTATTATTATTTAAACTAAATTTAAATGAGTATTTTTAAATTTAATAGGAGCAAGGTTTTTTTAAAAAAAAATAGAAATTTATTCTGGGTATTAAATGGGAAATATAACTTTTCAGTTATTTTTCAGACATTTCAAACTTGTAAACCCTTTTTAGCAAATAAGTTTTAAAAAGTATGCGGGTTATAAAATACTTTATTTTAACTTTTTTTTCAAAATATGTAAAATATCTAGGGTCAAAGGGGTCTTTTTACCCCTTAGCGTATTTAAGGCCCGAACAAGGCGCAATCGACTCAGATGCGTCAGTTTTTTCTCTCTCTTCTTTGTCGGAGCTCTAGACCGACTGGAGACTGCAGTGGCGATGTCGGCAGTTTTCGGCCATTTTTTGGCAGCGACGACCTATTTCTGTGGTTGGGTTTGGTCTCCTTGCTGTTGGCTCCCTCTGACAGAGGACTCTCGGTCTTTCTACCACCGTAGCACTTAGAAATCAAAAGAAAAGGGTTTTTCGGCCATTCGTCGGCGGCGATGGGCCGTCTTCCTATTTGGGTTTGTTTTTCTTCGATGCAGGCTCTCCCTGCGCTTAGACCTGAGGCCAAATCGTTTTTTTCTGATGGTTTGGGGTTTTTTCCTTTCATTATTTTCTGTTATTTTGTTTTCCGATTCCATGTTTTTGTTTTTCTGTTCAGTCAGGGAGAAACAGTAAAAAATAGGCCGAAGTCCTTTTATTTCTAATTGATCGGTGTTGCCGAAAAAATGGCAAGCGCCCAATAACTTTTTGGCGACAACAAATATATATTCTTATATATGTTTTTCTTTTGTTTTCTTTTCGTTGTTTCTTTATTTCGCTGTTTATCTGTTTTCCCTCTTTTGTTTTGATATACAGAGTCGCACAGGTACGACTCGATTTTTTTAGTTTTGAATTTCAGATATAAATAAAACATGCTGATCTAAAATTTTTTGGTTGGGGTTTTCAGAGGCAGGCACAGAAGCAAGGTCTCTGATCCAGAGACCAAACAGTAAGGCTAAAAACAAAGGGGGAGCAGTAGCTCTTATCTTTTTCTCCCTTTTTTTTGTGATTGCTTCTTCCTTGCAGGTTGAAGGTCGTAGGTATTGAAGAGTATCTCAAACCTCTGCTTTGATACCACTGTTGAGGTTGCGCAGCGGAAGGTCGTCGGTTGTGGCGGCAGCAGAGACGTTGAGGAGCGGCAACATAGAAAGTGAGTGAAGAAAGAAAAAAGAGAATGTGCAGATTATTGTTTTTTGCTTAGAGGTTTGATTCGAATGCTTCACGGTGTGTTGTATCGCATATATTCATAGGGGTTGAGTCCCGTGGTAGCCTTCGGATTCTCTCTCTCGGCTTAGCAAACGGTTGAAAGAATATCGGTGAGTTCGATGTTTTTAATAAACTTAGAGTTTGAATTTTAAATGAAAAAGGGTTATTTGTAAAACAGACTTAGCTTATCCATGAGCAGGCCTACTCATGGATAAATACAACGTGCAACACATGGCCACACACACCAACACACCCAAGCCCTTATAGAGCCCACCAGTTAAAGGCACTGGCACATTCAGTAGGTGTCTAACTTGGGACAAAGAGATCAACACCTTCTCTGCTGCCACTCAAGCGACTTGACCAGGTATGTGAAACTGACCCTTATGCTAACTTTTCAGGTTTTAGATCTATGTTATGTAACTGAAGAAAGCCAAAGTCCACTCTTAACCCAATATGGAGTTCAAGCTGTTCCTGTGAAAAAATCAGAGGAGGACAAACTTTTGGTCATTAATTTAAAAAATAATGCACCATATAATTGTCTAAACGAGTTAGCACCATGTCTTTGGGACATAGCCTATACCGGCGCATGGTTCTTATGTCGGTAAATAATTTGTGGCAAAGGTTATAACAATTTTTAGTGACATTTTGTCCCTGCTAATAAGCCTTCATTGGTGCTTATCATACTAGCATTTCTCTTGTAGTTTGCGTTGCTCTTCAGTAGTTCTTAACACTCGCCTCGGCAATATTCAATTGTGAGGAGGGCACCCTTCTATTTAAATATTGGCCCTCTTAATTTGGGGGTCTCTAAAGAATCACATTGGAATACAGTTGTCTTTTCATTTGCTTTCTAAAACGGTGTGAGTTAACCTTGTTCATTTTAACATCTCTCCTACGGTCATACTTTCTCCAAATTTTCAAGATGCTTAAGAAGGTTGAAAATATTTCAAAAATTTATGTGGCATGGGTTGATTGATGGAAAGAAGAGGGCGCCTGTCAAGTGGTTGATTTTATCACAACCACTACATGTAAGGGGTTTGGGAATGCATAATTTGAGAAGATTTAATATCACCCTCTTGTCTAAGTGGCTATGGAGGTTGTCTAGAAGGGACGACAAGCTTAACCTAATCTACTTGGAAAAAGTATAAGTTGGTTGGTTGGTTGGCCTTAGAGCTGATCCAAAGTTCACAAATGGAGAAAAGGATTTGAGATTTGGAAGGGGGTGGATGGTTGCTTTGGACCACTTAACATGATGATTTAGATTAAGGTGGACAATGGTTCTAAAACCTTATTTTGACATGATGTGTGGTTCAGTGACACCAAGCTTAAGGGTTCTTTCCCTCTTATATGATGAAGCATCTAGAGTCAAATATAAAAGTTCAAACATGGGATATTATTGTGTTTAAAAGGGAACCGTCGGACGTTGTTCTTTGTGAATGGAATGCACTCGTGGTCTTCTTATCGGGAAGCTCTCTTTTTCACTAGAGGAGGATACAATGAGTTGGCCTCTCACTAATGATGGCATCTTCAAGACATCGACTACCTACTGATCTCTTGGCATGTCGGCTCCTACATGGCTTCTGGAAAAGGCTTTATGGGCTACAGGGCCTATCGTTTCACGAATCCTTTTAGGCTTGGGGGCTCTCCTCCATGACATTGTTAATACATACGGAGATTAGACTCAAAAGCCCGGGTTTTCACCTTGCTAACTCTGTTGTTCACTTTGTCATTGTGAAGAAGAATCCACTCCACCTCTCTTTTGGAATTGCATTTTTACACGGTTCATCTTGCAACAAGCTTGGATTGACCTCTATATATATATATAGATTGGGATGACATTTCTTTTTTTGAGGGAGACTTTGATTGACTCACACTTGTATTTCAAAGGCTATTGATGGAGGTTAATTTGTGTAGTGTTTCTCCACATTGATAGCTTGAAGGCTTATTTGGTTGAAAAGGAATCCAAACATCTTCAAGAACCACTCGGAGTTTTCACTCAATCTTATGCCAGCTTACATGGGAGGTGAAGGAAAGAGCTACACGTAAGTGGCTGGGGCTATCTTTGGACTGGTTAGGGAGGAGTTGGATCATGATTGAGGCTGCCCACTGTTTGGGTTAGGTCGGTTGACGCTCCTCTTGACTAACCTTCTTTTCTTTGGTAGATGGGGGTGTGATCTCTCATCACCCACTATCAACGTAAACTATTATTGATATTTATTTTGTTCCTAAAAAAAACATACTAATGCTAGTTGGGAGTCATGCATGGGGGTGAAATTGGGATTTCTATGTGTCTATCTCACTGACTGATTGAGACCATACATAAAAATTTGAACCCAGTTATTTAGGGAAAATCTCAATATTGTTTTCCCCTCTGTCTTTTCTTTTTATTACATGAAGAAACTGCAACCGGGATAGAAAATCCGGCGTCGTTGGTCTTAATTAGCCAGCTATATGTATGGTCATCGCCTCGACAACGTAGAGCTCTGTGGGCACCCAAAAATGTGGAATCGAATTCCACTTCTCCTTAGTTTGCAAATGCCCACCGAAGTTTTCTTATTATTTTAATCAAATTACTCCAATCATAAACTGACGTTGTATGAGAAGGCATGTGGGTGGTCATTTTAAATAAATTTAAAACAGAATTTATTAGACGTAATCAATTTGGGGGTCATTTGATTAACTCAGGTAAAAACTTTGATGGGCATTTGCAAACTCTGAAATGTTGGGTGTGGGAATGAATAAGACTCAAAAGCTTAAAGGGTATTTGAAAATTTCTCTTTTTCCCGTCTTCAAGGGTCATTTGGCTCATATATATATATATATATATATATATGGTTCATTTTCATATCTTGTTTGCCAACAAGGATCTAAAAGGAAAACTATGAGTTCCATTCCCAAGGGTTTTCTACCAAATCTAAGTGTGGCTCGGCTCCCTTTTTAATGCCTTTTTACGAATGACTTGTTACATGTGCGTGAATGGGCACCATTGGTTAATCAATTAATAGGGTACACAGCAATCTTAAATTAGTAAAAAACATCTTTTTAGTGCAGTACTAATTGACTAGGCGATGATTGACACGTATATTGTGTAATAGGAAACACTGTGCCAAAAAATATACAAGATGTGTTATTGCCAAAAAAGAATATTATATTAAAATTAGTTTTGGAGCATCAATGGCATCATTGCTTAATTAAATAAATAAGGCAGAGTATTGGCACTAACTTAAAATTAACTTTTCTATTCCCAATTTATTTATCCAGGTAGGCTTGTACGTAGGTTTAATTGGAAAGTTTGTTTCTCAAGGCTTTGACTTGATTTGTGTGTTATTCTTACTGCATAATCTAACTTAAAACCTTTATTTTAATATTAGAAACATTCAACTGATTGAAATAACCAATCACTCTCCAAGCCATTGATTTTGGATCATCGAAAAAACCTGTATACAGATTAGATTTGGCAATCCAAAAGTTGATTCCCACCAAACAAAACCTATAGATCACATATACGGTGTTGGACGTAAAAAAAACAAAACTTAAAACTATGATTTTTCAAATGAGCATAATGCGACCTAATGAAAAAGAGCCTAAGCACGACCTAGCCCATGGGCCTAACGGGCAGACCATGGGCCAAGGTTTTCGAACCCTCGGTCCATTAGCTGGCCCGGCACACTCTTCTTAATCAAACTTGTTTTCTTGGGGAAGATCTTGTCAAGTAAATACGAGGATTATATCATTGTAATTTTAAAGCAGCACGTTATATTGAAAATATGGTGTTAATGCGGTTCATCTGGAAGGTAGCCAGGGGCGTAGCTAGGATTCATGGGGGGGGGTGCAAACAAGGGTGTAGCAAAAAAAAAAAATTTGGTGTGATAGTCGGGGGTTAGGGGCAGTGCCCCCAAAAATTTTTTTTGAGATAAAATAAAAAATGACTACAATTATTAATAAAAATCTATTTCATATGGATAAATCAAACTATCTGCTGTAGTCTTTCTCAACCTCAACCGAAAGTTCTTAAACATTATCTAATGGCAATATATAACACTGGTGCGATAATTTGATGTTCATAACAATGCATAAATTTTATTTATGATAAAATAAATCAAAATACAAAAGTACCAACTAAAATGGACCCTGACGGTTACCCGCAGCATAAAATTCATCTATAAGAGAATCTATAACTAAAGTCATAGTATATTCTCGTTCGATGTACAATGTCATATAGTCAGCAAGAAAATCATCGTTCATTTTATTACAAATTTCCATCTTCACATGCTTCATCACTGAAAATGCTCATTCTGTAGTGGCCGTAAAAACTGGTAATGTCAATACAAGACGAAATAATCTAGTCAACATGACATAACTTTCTGACCTTCCACTTGCAACCAACTTTTGATACAAATCAGGTAGAGTAGGTACTTGAAATCGAGGATCAAAAACCATATCAATCTGATAATGTTATAACTCTGTTTTCAAGTAAAATATATCTTGTGGTGTAAAATCTTGAGGATAGAACTTCTATGCATGCTTGTAAATATCAGCTATATTAAAGGATTCAAATGAGTTTCCAGGATCCAATGTCACACTGAGAGAAAGAAGTTCGACTGATGTGTCATTAAATCTAGTATTTAACTCCACCAACAAGAAATCTATAGCTTTATTGAAAACATCAAAATAATAGTGATGTTCAACTGAAGGATACTCACAACCACAGGATCGACCAACCATATATGAACCACTGAAGTCAGGTAGGCAAATATCATTTGTTGAACAAAATGATGTTACCTCTTGAAGGAATTCTTCTCAACCATCTTCTCTCAAAGCTTGAAGCACAATCTTTGTAGTGTAGACAAATCTCATAGCAATCAAGATATCTTGATTTTTCTTCTAAAGGGACTGACATAGAATATCAGTAACTGCAAATATTTGATTCATCAAATGCAATACAAATACAAATTCGAAACTTGTAATGCAAGTGTATGCACCATCAACTTCAGCCTGAGATCTAGCACTTAGAGAATTTTCAATTAGGCACTCAAATACTTTACATGTTGCAACGTACATATCCATCAAGCTCTTTACAGATTCATAATGAGAACTCCAATGAGTAGCTTCATCTCTATGCAAATTCTCAATCTGATTAGCCCCACTTCCTGTCGATTGATCCCCAGTTTCTAACAAATGCTCAATTTCTTTTCTATATGCAACTTTCAACTCACCAACACGCTTAGGCAAAGAAGTAATAATGTTAACAACATTATCCAAATGAGAAAAGAATTGCCAAATGTCACGAACATCTTTAGCTGCAGAAACCAATGTTAATTACAAACAATGCGCAAAACAATGGACATAATATGCATAAGGACAATCCTTCAAAAATAAAGCTTGGAGAACATTCCAAGCACCCCACATATTACTAGCACCATCGTACCCTTGTCCTCGCATATTCTGAATTTGAAGGTTGTGACTATTAAGAATATCAAAAATTTAATTTTTCAGATTCAACGAGATAGTATCACTAACACTTTTAATTGCAAAAAATTGTTCTCTTAAAATTCCCTCTTCATTGACAAACCTCAATACAATGCACATTTGTTCTCGTTTAGATGCATCTCGTGCTTCATCAACAAAGATATAATACGGTGCATCTCCAACTTTATTACGAATCATACCTTGTACTTGGTTTGCCATAATGTGCAAAATCTCCCTCTGGATATCTGGAGAAGTGTATGTGGCATTTCTTGGAGCATTAGCCAAAACAACTTTACCAACATCTGTATTCATTTTTCCAGAATAATCAACCGGTTGGCCACTAAATGCGCAACCTTGGAGCGCTAACCACTGAAGAGCTAACATTGAGGTTCTTACTCTCAAACGAGTTTTCTGGCGTTTCTCTTGGGATATAACATTCATCACTTTGTCAATGTGATGCCCCGGTCTCATCAAAATCTCTGCATTTCTTACACATACATTATGATATGAAGACGACGAAGAACCGACATGGGTAAGAAAAGCATATTTTTCTCCTTGACTAACTCTCTTCCAATTATTAAACCCAACTATTGCCAATGTTGAGAGATTCGAAGAAGGGCTATTATCAAGAAAAAGAAAGCAATAAAAACAATATGCTTTATCTTTTGTCGGAGAATACTCTAACCAACGAAACTTATCATACCAATGTTCTTGACATCGACGTACTAGTTTACCACATTGTATACTTGGGTATTATGGAAGTTTTGGTTGAAAAGGTCCCACCCTCAGATAAGCCCGTCTAATTCGATCTATTTCATTAACAGAATGATCACACATACACTTTCTTTTACCCTGATCTCTTTCAATATAAAAATCAGATTCTGAAGTTGGATTCAGAGATGGAATATGCTTAGGTGATGAAGGAATGGTTGGAGTAGGACTTGGAGTTTCCTCGACTTGTCCATCTGAAGAGTTGTCTAACTTCGAAAAAAATGATAACAAGTTTTTTCTTTTTTTAGTGCACGAAGATTGTCCTCTTTTCATTTCAAATTTTACAAATAAATAAGATACTACATGAGCATAACTTTGATTGTTTTAACTTACAGAAGTATTACTTTAACTGTTCAACATAACAATTATACATAAGTACACCAAATCAGATACAATTATTGATTGGTGATAAATAATAAAAAAATAATTGAATAGCATCATGTTAAGGTAGTGAAAAAAACTAGAGAAAAGCAAGTATAAATTTTTCACTGAATCAGATACAATTACTGATTGGTGATACAATGATTAATCAAACATATAAACTATCAATAATCTACACAATTAATCATTACAATTCTACACAAGTACACCGAATCAGATACAATTATTGATTGGTGATAAAATTATTAATCAAACACAGAAACTATCAATAATCTACATAATTAATCATTACAATTCTACACAAGTACACCAAATTAGATACAATTACTGATTGATGATAAAATTATTAATCAAACAGGTAAACTATCAATAATCTACACAATTAATCATTATAATTCTACACAAGTACACCGAATCAGATACAGTTACTGATTGGTGATAAATGATAGAAAAATACCAATATAACACTATAAGTCTATACCAATTAACAAATTAACACTTAACAACTATAACAAACTAATAATCGTGCATAGGGTATAGATTAGGACAAATAACAACAATAAATTTGTAAATTGCAACTAGATAAGAGTTAAGCATATACTCACAAGTCACTAGAAGAGTAACTAAATAAGAGTTAGCATCGCTGAAATGATATTCACTAATTCACAACCTTCAAATATATCTTCTTGTCCTTCAAATAAATTCACTGATTCACAACCTTCTCCTACTGTCCAAAGATAATTAATTTGGATATCAGAACATTAAAACACAAGTTAGAAGTTAGGACTTTTCTATAATTCTATATAATTTGAGTAGAAAAGTAGATAATTGATTCTATAATTTAGAAATCAGGACTTATTCTAAAATTCAGAAGTCACTGATTCACAACCTTCTCCTAGCTTTGTTCCAACTAAAATGAGTAGATAAAGTAGAATTATTGCACCAAAAAACATAAATTACCATCCACATTCAACATTTATCTTCCACTTTAATTTAATTTATGAGTCAAACAATTAACATGAGATAAAAGACTGAGAGACATCTGCATATATGTATATATGTATATAATATATACATATATAGATAGGAATATATGCATAGGAGCTCATTCAGGAACAAAAAATAGGATTTATCCCAAAAATGGGTAAATTATTTTTTTATTTTAAATAAAATTTGATCAAAAATAAATGCAGTGAATTGTTTCAGGTTAGGATCAACCCTACTTCAGAGTTGATTTGATTAAATCCACTCCAATCCACTCTAATACACCTATAATTTGATTAAATGAAATTAACACATATTTGATTAGTCAAATTACCCAAAAGATCGGTGTCTCGTCATCGTGCTCGGTCGATGTCTCATCATCTTGCTCACTCAGGAGCATGAGAGCAGTGTCAGAGGCTTGGAGGAGAAGCGTGGGCGGCCGACGTCAGAGGAGAAGCTCAATCGGCGTCGGAGAAGAAGTTGGGCGGCTGGGCGACGTTGGATTAGTCGTCGGGAGTCAGAGGATTTGGGGAAGACGAGGGCAAGGGCTAGGTCACTCAAAATCAAGATCTAAGAAGAAGAGGGGCTGAGGGATAATAAGTTTAAACGGGTTGGATCCAGCACGGGCGGGTGCCCTCCCTCGCCAGGTGCTGGATCCGACCCAAGAATCAGGGTTGGGCTAGGACTGAGCTTTTAAATTTTTTTTTTTAACTGGGCCGGGAGGTAGGACTGGGCTACAACCCAGTCTTGCCCCCCCCCCCCCCCCCTAGCTCCTCCTTTGAAAGTAGCAACTTCTTGTAGGATCCATCTATGTGGAGAGTGTCATTTTGAAGAGTTCCATGTACCGTTCATTTTAGTGATGGATGGCATCCGACCTGCCTTGGACACTCTTCTTTGGAAGATTATTTGTTCCACTCCAATATAGCCTAATATGCACTCATCCATTTCCTATCCCCAACATAGTGATACAATTTTAAAATGACAAAATGTCGGTAGCCAAAGAGTTGTGAGAAATAGAAAACTTTTGAAAAAAATGGTGTTTTTTTTAAACATCGATAATCTTAAATAAGTCAAAAAATTTTAAAAAATATTTTTATGAAGAAATACATGTAAAAATATTTTCAAATAAAAAACATAAATAACATATTTAAAATGTGATATTTATGTTTTTATATAAAATCATAATATTTTGAAAACATAGTGAGAAATTGCCGTTTAAAACCTTTAGGAAACGACAATTTTTCATGATATATTTGTCACACTCCTCAGGGTTGATAATAGGACAATGAATTGTCCTTACAAAGGTGTGTGTATGTGTGTGTGTGTGAGAGAGAGAGAGAGAGCCGAAAGGTGATCAACATTACTTAAAAGCGAAACTCAATAAAGCGTTGAGTCCCACAAGCACAAACACAACAGCACAACATGAAAACACCATTTACACAAAAACAGAAAAACCCGAACACAAAACGGAAAACTCATCAAGGACCACAAACATCTAGATGATGATCGATTGGAGGCAGAGGCAGGTCTTTGAGATATATACGTAAGATAGCATACACATCAGCCAAGACCCTATGAGTCAAACAGTTAAGGTTGAACGGAACATCCTAAAAAGTAGCATCATTTCTGGCCATCCATATGAACCACCACACTGTAAATAACCAAACTCTCCAAATAGTCCTCCACTTCTTTTTGTGTCTAATTATAGTCAGGCTAAGGATAAGATCTAACGCAAAGCAGCCCTCCCGCACAACAACTGATGGAGCCCTCCAAGTTTTAGAAAACAATTCCTGAAACACTTCACAGGACAAAAAAAGATGTGTTGTTTCTTCAGCCTGTCGACAAAGCACACACCAACTGAGAAACTGAAACCCCATCCTCTTGATATTGTTATGGGTTTGTATCCGATCATGAAGAATCAACCAAGCCAATACCTTGGTCTTCGGAGGTGGCCCCTTTGCCCATAAAACATGTTTGGGGATCCAACCTGGACCTGGAGGTAAAAGAGAATGGTAAACCTTGTGGACTTGGAAAACTCCCACAATTGAGACTGTCCATTGAAGCCAAGATCTGTCTATCCCCACGTCCAAATCCCTGTCAAGAAACAAACGCAATGCCCTAAACCACATTTTTCTCAAATGCGATGTGTATGGTCCACGAGCCCCCCGACGAACAACAAGTGAATCGATTAGACCATATTTCAGTTAGAGGAAGTTTGCACATGCATCCTGTGAAGTATGAGCCAACCAACACTACTTCACAGCCAATGCCACACTCCTTTTACACAAAGCAAAAATGCCTAAGCCAGCCATAGTCCTTGGCATAACGATGGAGTCCCATCCCACCAAGTGCCTCTTATAAGGTCCATTTACACCACGCCACAAAAAGCTGGACAGGACGCACTTAAGCTGTTGCTCAACGTTGACTGGCATGACACAAACCAACATGAAAAATTCTGAAATTGCTGACAAAATGTGCCTGATCAAAGTAATTCTGCCTGCAAAAGACAAATATCTGGCACGCCAAAACTGGAGCTTAAGACACACCTTGTCAACAATTGGTGCCCATGATATTTTAGAGGTTGGCTTGACTTGTAGGGGTAGCCCCAAGTACTTAATCGACAACGGCCCTAAAGCGCAATTGAAAATTTTTTCCGTCGCGTTTTGACTGGTCGGATTGCCATTCAGAAGCGTGACCGAACACTTATTTTCATTGAGCTTCAACCCAGATAAAGTTGCAAAAAACATGATAATAAGCTTTACGCGAAGCATCTGCTGCAGTGAAGCCCTTCCGAAGACTAGCATATTGTCTGCATATTGTATAATATGCCCAAAAAAACCTTGGATATCCAACTATTATACGAAGCCCCTTGTATGCGCGTGTCTAAGAACCACGTCAAGTCCTTCTGCCACTGTATTAAACAAAAGCTGAGATAACAGACATCCCTATCATATGCCGCCCTATAATGAAAATTGCTCACCCTTTATCCCGTTAATGGACACCATGGCTTGTGCATTGGTAAGGAGCTCTGACACCCATCTGAAAAAATGGCTGTCAAATCCCATGTGATTCACCACTTGCAAAAGAAAAGGCCAGTACACAGAATCATATGCTTTATTAAAGTCAAGCTTCAACATAAAGTAAGGAGTACGACTCGCGTGCATGCAATGAATGACCTCTGAAGCCGATATATATGCTTGTTGAACTCTCTTATTTGGAATAAAAGCAAACTGAAAATCAGAAAATAGATTAGATGCCACCAATTTTAGTCTTGATGCTAAGACCTTTGCGACTATACGATATAAGGCTCCCATTATGAAAATGGGACGGAAGCGCATAATATATGTGGCGATGCTTTCTTTTGGAATAAGAAAGATTAAACCGACATGACACTGCCTAGGCAGTCTAGAGTTATGATGAAACTCATCAAACACTGTACACAAATCACTCTTCACTACTCTCCAAAAAACTTTGAAAAAATCTACAAGGAAACCATCTACTCCCGATGCCTTCCAACCCGACAAATCTTTAATTGCATTCATGATTTCTGCTTCTGAAAACCTACGTTGCAAGGTTAATTCCTAATCTGGTTGAATAGAAGGAAATAACTCATGCCCAATATTACCTCTCGTATTTGGCGAAATAAACTAAAGCTTCTCGAAATAGTTAGAGATCTTCGACACAAGATTTTGCCCTTCCCACAACACCCCGTCAATTGTGATTGATTGAAGGATACTTCGTTTAAACCGATCAGAAGCAAATGAATGAAAAAAATGAGTATTTTCATCCCCTGCCGCCAACCATTTCACCCAAGCACGCTGCTTCCATTTTAACTCCTATTTTATCCTCCAACGTTTCAATAATGTCGTTCGATCAACAAGTCTGCTTTGCAATCCCTTTAACTGCTCATCCAAAAATCCTTCGGTGGAAAGATAATAGGGTGAACAGTGATCAGATCTCTGCCTCCCATTCAACCATCTCATGAAACTTACTCACAGACCGCCTTTACAACCAAAATTTAATATCCTTAGCTAGGCGCAAAAGCTTCTTTTGGTATCGGATAGCAGCCCTTTCTTCATGAACCCTCGAAATCCATGACCTCTCAACCACTGAATGAAACTCTGGTTCAGTTAACCACCACTGCTCGAAAGAAAATCGATGAACTGATCTAAAGCCTCCTCCCCATTGCACGATCACCTGACCATGGTCAGACATGGTTGGGGGAATAATTCACCCCTTTATATTTGGGATAATTTCGAGGAATCCAGTTGAAATTAAGATTCTATCTAGCACCCTACAACATGGTTGTGTCCTTCGATTAGTCCAAGTAAACCTTTCTCCATACAACGACATAGGGTATAGTTGATTAGCGGTAACAAAATCTTGGAAACCTCTGATTGATGAATTGGGCATCACTAAATTGTTTGAATCTTGAATGGACAATAAACAATTAAAATCTTTCAATATAATATGGCAATCACTAGCCAGAGTGAGCACTCGATTTAGATCCTCCCATAACAATAATCTCTTAGAAGCGCGATTTGGGCCATACACCGTAGTAAGCACGACCATACGGTTCAAAGCTTGTACAATGAAAGCTATGGAAATCGAAAACTAACCGAGGTCCACTTGAGTCACCCCCAATGAGGACTTCCACAAAATTAAAATACCCCCAGCATGATTAACAACCACTTTAAAACAGAAGCTTGCACTCCTCCACAACTCTAAAACCGAAGCAATAGAAACCTCTTGCATTTTTGTTTCACAAATAGCAATCACATCCAAATTTTTTTGTCTAATCCAATTAGACAAGAATAAGCGTTTTGTCGGGCAGTTTAGGCCCCGAATATTCCAGCAAGCCATCTTCATTGGACACAATATGAAAAAATTTGAGGTTTGCGTGTCCGGAGTGAACGACGTGGCAAGACAACATCTCTCCTTTGCACGCAAGATACAGTGGTGCTGACATCCCTTCCATTTCGTGTATACCCCAAACGAGAGGACGTTGAAGACACATCATCCGGGGAAGGCTGGTTAACTGATAAAACCACAACTGTAGCACGGGTCGTAAGATCCTTCGAGATTTCATGTAGTTGCTATTTCGATAACTCAATACCCGATAGTTGTGTTGTCGTCGTGACATCAAAGCCCATCACTTGAGAAAACAATCGGTCATCATCCCCCTTTTCCCTTAAAGATTCTCCTTCATTGACTCTATGCACAATGTCTATTTTCACCGCTTGAGGAGCCGCGAAGAAGTCGTGGTCCTGACCTGCCCTCCCAGCACAAACTAAGGTGGGAGCCATATCCGCCTGATATGGAAAAGCTTTTGTTCCAAAACAAGAAGTGAGAGAAAAGATGCAGGTCGTAGGAGTTTCCAAGATGATCTGAAGTGGTCCCATGATGATATATTTTATGTTGCTCTCTCTCTCTCTCTCGTTTTTCTTCATCAGTTCTGTTGGGTTAGATCGTGCTGATGGCGATCCCTTCATAATACGCCACTACCGTCTGCAGCAACTGGTGAGCGATCAACCTCCCGACCCCTTCCTTTTTACCTTAATTGGACAGTTTTTTATCCTTTTCTCTTCCCGTTTAATTGTTACGTTCCTGACATCCCTTATGTTGTCTGCATTACAACTATTTCACGAAGAATTTTATTAGCTCTCTGTTGCTAATTTGATGTGAATGTTTTCTTTGATTAAGGTGTTGCAATCAATCAATTCTAAGTTGACTCGTTTGCCTGAGTTATAAAACTTATAATCATTTTAACGATTTTGATTTATGTAGACTTTTCATTCACGTATTGATTTTGCGCACCGCACATGGATCGCTCAAATTGCTTTTTGTAATTGCATTACTTGATAAGCCTGTAGTTTAGGATTGCGGATGGATTTAATTTCTACCTTTTTGAAGTATAAATTTGAGGCTGAGATCTTCTGGTTTTGTTGTATGTAGGGGTGTCAACCGATCAGGTTTGGTTCGGATTCAGGTGGAACCAAATCCAAACCTGATTTAAGATGATGGTATAGGGTTCTCACTTGGTCTAATCGGACCCACCATACCGGAATTCTGTAAGGATTACATGAACCAGACCCTTACCATACCCAGTAAAATAATTATATTTTTTTAGCATTTTTACATTGAAAATTTACGAATCATACAATAAAAGATAAGATTCGGAACGAGGAGATACGTAAGAAGGTAGGCGTTGCACCCATTGAAAATAAGATGAGAGAGAATCGTTTATGGTGGTTTGGACATATTCGACGAAGTCCTAATGATGCTCCAGTTAGAAGGGTGGAGAAATGGGAAAATATATTAGTTAAAAGAGGTCGGGGTAGGCCTAAGAAGACATGGATGGAGGTGATAAGAAAGGATATGAATGCTTTGAACCTCACCGCGGACATGGCATTGGATAGAAATGAATGGAGGAGAAGGATTTATGTGGAAGACCCATAATGATTTTCTTTGTTGGTTTATATCGCCGACCCCAATTGTTTTGGGATGAAGGCATAGTTGTTGTTTTTGTTTTTGTATAATTAGAAGTGGGGTTGGTCCCGGGTCTGGTATGAAATTTCACAAATCATATCCAGCTCCATATATTAATAGGATCCTTCAGGTCCTACCCGGATTCTAATCTAGCCTTCTTCGGGTCCAGGTCAAACCCGGCCCATTGACACCCCTAGTTGTATGTAACTCAATCAAGGGAGACTTGGAGAAGCTACCTTATATGGAATATGGAGTGTGTTTGGCATGTATTCCTAAGAAATTTTGTGCATAAGGGGAAACTGAAAGTGCACTAGGATCGAGGCAACGAGCACTGGAGGGGGGGTGAATAGTGCTTTTAAAAAATTTCTGCGGAATATTGAATGATTTTGCAAATCTCAAAGCAAACACACAAAGAACACAAGATTTTATCCTGGTTCGGTCAAACCCGACCTACATCCAGTCCCCAAGCAAAACCCGCTTGAGATTTTTCACTATCAACCTTGTAAACTACAAGATCACACAGACCATAATCGGTCCCACTTTCAGTAACAATCCTACTGAAAGCAAACAACTCCTTTACACCAAGGAGTCCTTCTTTTTACACAAAAGAAATAACAACTTACAATACAACCTATGAGCCTTCCTTTTGAATGCAAATGAGATGCAATTGGCTTTTGAGGTTGTTGAAACACTCTACTCACGAATTCACTATCTCTCAAAGTGATTTGAGTGAAAAACTGAAGTGAAAATATCACGTGAGTGAGAAAACAAATACTTGAATGAATAGGAGTGAAAAGCAAGAAGTAAATGATTCAAATCGATTGAATTCTTGTTGTTTTTTAGTGTAAAATGCACTCACATTTATAGTTAAAAGATTCCATACGTTGAGAGTATGAAAGGGTGTCAAAACTGTCCATTTGAACGATCAAAACGTTTGAAAAATGAAAAGACACGCCTTTTTGAAGTTTCAGGAAAACGGCAAAATTAGTCGACTGAAACATCAGTTAGTCGACTAATAGTTAGTTATTAGTAGACTGACAGTTATCGTCGGTCGACTGATCTGTTAATCGAGCTGTTTGAAAATCTAAACTTTTGAAACTTAGTCGACTAGAGAAAAGTTAGTCGACTGATAATATCATCAGTAGACTGAAAAACTTTTTAGTCGACTGCTGCTAAAATCTTCGAAAAAATAAACATTCTGTTCGATCGACTGATAAAAAGCATTAGTCAACTGCTGCTAAATTTTCAGAAAACACATGTTATGTTCAGTCGACTGATAAAACCATTAGTCGACTGCTGCTAATTTTCCAGAAAACAGACATTCTGTCCAGTCGACTAATTTGACAAAAATGACTTTTTAGAAAATATGGCGCGAAAGGATTAGTCTACTGATAAGTCTATTGGTCGACTAATAAACATGAAAATTTAAGAAAAGAGTTTTCTAAAAAGATTTTCAAAAGAGTTTCTTTTAGAAAAGTTTTTCTAAAGACTTTTAAGGTGAAATGCAACCTAAATATGCACTCTAAGTAAGGCTCTTACAAGAATCTAAGACTTTTAATGAATTAAACATTTGCACACTAGTCTTCAAGGATTCTTCACCAAATTCTTCAATTTCTTCATAGCCTTAGCTGAAATGCAGTTGATTCTACTTGCTCATCATAAAAACCTTGTACTTGAAGTATCATGTATGGCTTCATTGTCATAACAGAAACCTCATTAACCGGGAAGCGTATTGTTGTACTAGCTATTTCTTGTTTCACAAACTTAGAGGATAATATGATTGGGTAAAACGTTTTCAACTATTCCTTTACGTTGGTTTGGCCTTAACAAGTTGGACATGGTTGGCCAAATGGGAGTTGGTAGAGAGGGTGGTGTATGTTCCCCCCTGATGATTCACTGAATCCCACGTCTGTGTTCGGGGCTTTGAATGAGCACCACGTATACAAGCACATGGGGCTTGTATTCCCGTGTATGTTGACATAACTTTGCATCGGACTCTAGTGTTGTTGCAAAGACTTAAGTACCCTTTCTTGCTATTCTTCTCATAAAGTGATGGTTTGAGAAAATGACAAAAATGCCCTTCATTCAAAAAAGAAAAAACAAGCAGTTCAAAAAAAGGACAAACATGTCCTCCATCCAGAAAGTCGAGGATGATGTTGACTCTTCAAAGTCTTCTTCTTCTTTCTCCGTTCAAAAAAAGGACAAGCATGTCCTCCATCCAGAAAGTCGAGGATGATGTTGACTCTTCAAAGTCTTCTTCTTCTTTCTCCGTTCAAAAAAAGGACAAACATGTCCTCCATCCAGAAAGTCGAGGATGATGTTGACTCTTCAAAGTCTTCTTCTTCTTTCTCCGTAAAACACTGTAAAACCCTCTCTCTCTCTCTAGAGAAGAAATCAAGGGAGGCAAAGAGTTCTCCCTGGAGAAGGCCATGAATCAACCCTCTCACTCTCTCTCCCTTCTCTCTCTCTACTTTTGTGCACATCCAACAGACGATCCTACATTGCTTCATCAAACACCGACTGACCTGCACACTGACTGTAGCATCGTTCAACTTGAAGAGTTGTGGAGTCTGATTCAGAGTTTTTGCCCTTACAGGATAAGGGTTTGGGGGCTCCTCCCAGCGTTGGTAGCATCATTCAACTTGATTCGTTGTGGAGCCTAATTTAGAGTTTTTGCACTTATAAGAGGGGGGTTCGGGGGCTGCCCCCCGACAAGGATTTTGCTGCGCGGTCAGCGGACGGGGGTCCAGGGGGGGCGCCCCTGGCGGGGGCTCGGGGGGCAGCGCCCTCCGGACCAAATTTTTTTGGGGCCTTCCAACAACGATTTGTAGTGTTATCGGGCTTTCCTACAATGATTTGTAGTATTTTTGAGTCTTCAACGAGCCCCACAATGATTTATAGTGTTATCCGGCTTTTCAACATCGATTTATAGTGTCTTCTGCAAATCGCTATAGCGATTTATAGTATTTTTGGATCTCACTATAGCGATTTGTAGTGTCTTCCGCAAATCGCTATAGCGATTTATAGTGTTTTTGAATCTCACTATAGCGATTTGTAGTGTCTTCCGCAAATCGCTATAGCAATTTATAGTGTTTTTGAATCTCACTATAGCGATTTGTAGTGTCTTCCGCAAATTGCTATAGCGATTTATAGTGTTATTCAGTAAGCAAATCGTTGTAAATCGCTACCCGAATTATGACCAACTTGTGAGGGTCATATCTCCTTAACCGGAGGTCATATTCCAAATCCATAAAAAATGGTGTCTTCGTTATTGAGTCTAGTTTATTCCTGTAAATTTTAAGCAATTTTTATTGTCATTTCATTCCTCATTTTAACTAAAAATCAGACCTTATTATTTTGTGTTATTTGAGTTGCACAACACCATTCTCGCTTGACATCCACATCTTGATTTTGGCATGGTCCCTGTTGGATTTTCCATTGATTTCTTTCAACCTTGTTTGGAACAAACATATGCCTTTCTCACCACGACACCCTGTGCATTTTTTGACCACGACACCTGGGACTCGTGCCGGGGGGGAGCCACCGGACCCCCCTCCTGTAAGGGCAAAAACTCTAAATCAGACTCCACAACGAATCAAGTTGAGTGATGCTACCCACGCTGGGAGGAGCCCCCAAACCCTTCTCCTGTAAGGGCAAAAACTCTGAATCAGGCTCCACAATGAATCAAGTTGAACGATGCTATCCACGTTGGGAGGAGCCCCCAAACCCTCATCCTATAAGGGTAAAAACTCTGAATCAGACTCCACAACTCATCAAGTTGAATGATGCTACCCACGCTGGGAGGAACCCTCAGACCCCCCTTCTGTATGGGTAAAAACTCTGAATCAGACTCCACAACTCTTCAAGTTGAATGATGCTACTCACGCTGGGAGGAGCCCTCAGACCCCACTTTTCTGTAAGGGTAAAAACTTTGAATCAGACTCCACAACTCTTCAAGTTGAATGATGCTACCCACGCTGGGAGGAGCCCTCAGACCCCCTTTTCTGTAAGGATAAAAACTTTAAATCAGACTCCACAACTCTTCAAGTTGAATGATACTACCCACGTTGGGAGGAGCCCCCAGACCCCTCTCCTGTAAGGGTAAAAACTCTGAATCAGGATCTACAACTCATTTAGTTGAATGATGCTACCCACGCTGGGATGAGCCCCCAAACCCTTCTCCTGTAAGGGTAAAAACTCTGAATCAGGCTCCACAACAGTCAATGTGCAGGTCAGCCGGTGCTTGATGGAGCAATGTAAGATCTTCTGTTGGATGTGCATAGAAGCAGAAATAGAAGGGAGAGAGAGTGTGAGAGGGTTGATGTTCATGGCATCCTCTAAGGGAGATTTCTTTCTGAGATAATCCTGCAGTATGGGTCTTAAATAATCATCTTCGGGGCAATTAAGTCTTTACAACCACTCCTTTTCAAGAATCATCATTTTTTTTTGCACCAATGGAGGAGAGAGTACTTAAGTCTTTGCAATCGCATCAAACTTCAACGCTAATTAATGCTGACAAACATGGGGATACGAGACACACATGCTTACATACGTGGTGCTCTTTGGGACCCCCGAACATGAGATGTAGCTAACTGCCCTGTTGGGGGGGGGGAACAGATAACCTGATTAGGAGTTGGTATGGCACGCTTAGTAGCTCCTTTTTCTTTTTCTCATAGCTTCTTGTGAAGTAAATGTGTGTGGAGAAGCTTTTGTTTCTTCCCTGTGGCTGGCATAAGTCATTGCGGCCAACCCATGCCATTTTTTATCACAAGTGTTGAAAGAAGGGGTGGAGTATGGTAATGCTTACATTGGGCAGTAGCACAACCTAATATCAGTGAATTTACATGAATAGAAATTACACATTAACCTTTTAAATATTGAGCACACACCGACATATACATATATATTGTTACCTCCTGTGAAGTGCTCATGAATTCATGGATTTTGTAAATTTAACATAGTTGATTGTCTAGTGCCTCAGATTCTGAACTTCAAGTGTTGCTGAGCTACTGATGTTTTGTTTTCAAAAGAAACTTTGAATAATTTACATCTCAATCATGTATGTTTAGTGACAGAGCTATCCCAACTCCCAATTTTGAACTGCATCATGCGTACTGCTTGCAAAATCTTCAAAATGTACAGTCTGTGGAGATATGGTGCCAAAAGACGCTGAAAAACATCATGCAACACATTCTCCGGTATGTTAACTGTATTTTGGGATCATCCTACGATAATGAGTTTTTTCTTATTAGACGATGCAGATTCTTTTAGATTTTGAAGAATCTTTTTCTGGATCTATTTGCATATTTACGAGTTTGTTATTCCCTGAGAAAATATTATCATCATAAACAGAAATCTGTTTTGACATCTAAACAGAAATCTGGTAATTTCTCTAGTTCAAGATGTTATTTTTTTTTGTTACAAATACAAGGAGGTCGGGGCACTAAATGTTGCTCTGTGTTCTCTTCATATCGGAAATTGGCTTCATACAGTGATATTTGCCTTTTTGTGATGCCTTAATTTCTTATGTGAAGTGGAAATTTTCCATGTCGCATTCCTAAAAGTTGCCTATCTTAACAAAAAGGTTCGAAAGGGTCCACTTTCCAAAACTCAAAAGCCCGTCATTGGTTTTGAAGTTTACTCTTTTTACCTTCTAAATAAGATAGGTAGATTTCTGGAGCTCGGGCATAAGGGGAAATTATTAAATAAATTAGCCAGCATGACTAGGTACTGATATTTTAAGCATTCAACGGTTCAGATTCAAGTATTAAGCTGTTGTAGCCTTGATTTTTCATGTTACACAGATTCTGCAAGAGATTAACAATAGTGGGAACCGAATGCACTTGTCATGGTTATGGATCAGGTGAATTTTTTTGGCCAACAGCTATGCATTGTGATATTTTATTTCAGAATTTCTACAGTTAATCCAGATTCATATGAATATGCTAATTGTGATCATATCCAGTGGGGATGATGACGGTGCAGATTTTAGACAAGAATAGCTATTGATCAGATGAAAATTTTGGGCCCATAAATTCTCCATTGTGATAGTTCAGTTGGCTAAGTAAATCAAGCTTCAGAATTCCACCTAGATTTTGTGCATTTCCTCATATTGGTGTAAGGTGAGAGCTGAATTGATGGTAGATGAGAAATGTGACAATGCTAAATGAGATAACGTCTAGTATGGAATGATGATTATTTGGAATTGGCACTACAAAGGTGTATTATGACTGATAGTAAGATAATTTTCCTTAGTGCTTCACTTCCACTATACTGATGAAGATGGTTCAGGAAGTACTCCAAGTCTATGACTTACTGATGACATTTCTCTAATATTTTTCATATTTTTGCATGAAAATGTTTGCATATTATTCAAGAGAAATGTGGAAATTTCAGCAATGGAGAAATGAACGAAAATCAATAGTTAGATCTCTTGGAAGATATGGAATGAACTAGTTGATAAATTTAGGCTGTAGTTTCTGTGAGCTGTAGAATTCAGTACAGGAACATACAAAAGAGAAATATATGGAATAGTGATAGAAGACAGCTAATAGTGTCTGAAAATCAAAACATATATCAAAATTCAGCCATGTGAGAAATGTTAGCAGTCGCGGATTTTGAAAGAGTTTGGGAAAATTTTTGGGAACAATAGCTGAAATTTTACGTGGCATCAGAGAATGGAACTTTTCTCAACCTTTCTTTCTCTCGGCGAATCTTTTCCCACCAACTGTCTTTATTCAGCTGTGGTTTCTAAATTATCTCATCAACAGGAGCTACTATGTTGGAGAGTGTAACACTTCATACATTTGACATCTTCATATTTATGTGAAAAATATAGCAGTTATTTCACAAAAACATTTTTCCAGATATGCACATTCAGCACTTCATTTCAGTTTATGTTGGAGTTCACAGCTCATATGCTGAAGAAGTGTTTTATTTGATTAATCACCCATTAAGGCATTCCTTATCCCTGATTGTTTCTCAAGTGATTGGGTATGTTTGTTCACCCATCTTTGGTTCTTAGTGTGTTGGACCCTTTTGCTGGCTTGATTGGGTATGTTTGTTCACCCATCTTTGGTGCTTAATGAGTTGGACCTTTTTGCTCGCTTGCATGCAGTTGCTTTTTCTCTTTTTTTTTTGAACTCTATGTTCTTATTGGGCAAAACCTAATCAGAGGTGAAGCATAGCCTTGTAATGAAATGGATTGAATACAATACACATGCAAGAATACACTTTCAATCAGTGTTGTGAAAAGCATTGAGGCGTAGCGAGGCGCTCCACCAAAATCTGAGGCGAGGCGTAAGCCTCGAGGCGCAAAGCGTAAGCCTCAAAAAAAAATTAACTTAAAAAAAACTATAAAAATTATCTTAAATTACAAATAAATAAGAAATGCTTTATTGATGAAGCGCCAACCAACACGAAATAAAAAATCTCAAATAAATACGAAAAAAATATGAGATTAACATGTAAAAGTAACATTAATGCAACAACTTGATCTATATAAGTATCTAATTGCATAAAAAAGGAACTACAAAATGAACAACAGTAAGCACTCTCAAAGTCTTCAAGTGCTAAGAAGAAAAAACGCATTACTGTTTCACCATCATCTGACCATTCACAGACACATAAAACAAAGGGATGAGTACCAAAGACTTCCCTTGTTCAAATTCCCATAAGCAGAAAACACAACAAAGGAGAAAATTAACAAGAAACCATAACTCCAAATGGAATATCACCACAACACCCACCTATCATAACACCATTACCACCATAGCAACAAGAACTAAATCCAAGCAAACCTCTCAAAAACCACCAAACACGGGAAAATTTCAATATGTGGGTGCCATAAAAAGCAAAATCAGGAAACACCCACTTTCCCAAACCATTGATTCAGCAATTGGGTATTGCATAAAATCACAGAAAAAAGGAAGACTAATCAAATGGGCATATGGTCCAATGGCTTGAATGACAAAAAAGAAGTGAAAAAACAACCTATAGTTTCCTCCGTTGCAGGATTGATGACGGGAAGACGCTTCTCATTGAATGGTTTTTCAAACCACCAGATCAACTCTTGAATCACAAACGAGATAAATCACTATTGCAGCCAAATCTGTCCAAAATAAACCTCCAAATCTTCTTTAACTGGATAGAAAATAAAAACATGTTGATTGAACTCCTCATGACAACCACAAAGCAGACACTGGTTAGCCAGTTGAATGTCATAATGTTGCAGTCTGTCAAACGTTGGAAGCCTGCTCTTACAAGCCAGGTAAACTGTCCATAAGGCCCTAGGTACAACATGCTTATACCAGAGATATTTGCACCATGCCTCTGCAGGAAAACTCATGTGCAAAGTCCTTCCAAATCACACCACGAGGAACTGAATAAAAAATCGTGTTTCCCCACATGAGTTTATTTGGGCCCCAACTAAGCGAGATCGAGTGCAAGAGTGAGGAAGACACTAGCACATGAGAACGAGAACCTTTGCGCTCTCTAATGAAGTCAGCAGTCGATAAATGAAGATCTTTACGCACTAGATCATAGTCTTCAGCCACAACCATGTTTAGTAGAATCTGAGATGACCAGGGCTTAGTCTAAACTCTGCATGTCTCAACTCTCTCGAGCTATTAAACCAAGCATCTTGGGATCCATTCGTAAGTTTGACAAAGAAGTAGAAGTGACATGAATGTCAAGCAGAAAAATGGAACTACCAAATGAACAACAGTAAGCACTCTCAGTGAGGGGTCGACCAAGAGAGAAATAGGGAATCTGAATGGGAGTTAATAGGGAATCTGAATGGGAGTTAATACACACCAAAGGCGACGATAGGGGCTCCGCCCCCTGTCGGTCGACCAAGAGAGGCAAGAGAGAAAAGCAGATTGGGGGTGACACTGGGCTCTGCCCCCCTGTCGATCAACCCATCACTAAGAAGAAGAAGCAAAGAATGGACTGTGTTTACCTGTCACCAGAAAATGCAGAGGTCGCCGGAATGGACGGCGGTGGCTGTGAGTCGATGGCGCGGCGGGTCACCGATGCCTTCTCAGCAGAGGAAAGAAAAAGCGATGATCGGCGACGGGTGGTGGCCGGCGGCGAGTGGTGGCCGGCGATAGCAGTGGCGGGGGACGAGAGGGGACAGAGTGGAGAGAGAAGGGGTGAGGGCTTTCCCTCGCCCTGAAGCGCCTGTGTCTTTTTTAAAGACACAGGTTCTCGATCTTTCGAGAATACGGGCCCGAATCCAGGTCAAACTTGGGTCCGGGCCATCCGATTTTTAATGCGCGCCTCACTTTGAGGCGCGCCTCGCCTCAAGGCGCATGAGGCGTACGCTTTAATGACGTTGCGCTTTTTAAGTGCGCCTCAAGGCGAAAAGGGCCTCGCCTCAAGGCGGGGCGTGCTTTTTGTGCGCGTTTTTAGCAACACTCTTTCAATCACTGCAAGAACACACTTTCAATCAAGTAGAATACTTGATTGAATCATCAAACCACCCACACAAGGGTCTAACAAATTTGATATTGCATAGAGACACTCTCAAAAGAGATGAAAATACAAGGTCTAGAGAGACCTATTTATAATACATGAGGATACATATGGGGCAGCCCCATATGGCTGTTGGGGTTGCACCTAACGGTCATATTTATGACTGTTGGGGCAACTCCAACAGCTATATGGAGTTGTCCCAATCACAAAAGACAAAAAATGAAAAAGTAAAAAAGACAAATAAAAAAGTAAAAAAGTGAAAAAAATAAAAATACAAAAAGCAAAGTATCAGCCCCTAATGGGTTGACGCCTATCTAGTGAAAGGACCGAAATACCCTTGATGGGTATTTCGGTTTACATAGGTTTATATATTCATATATAAATATATGAATATATATGAATGCACATATCTTAACACCCCCCATCAAACTCATGGTGGGACAACCGAGAGTTTGCCAAGTAGAAAATGAAACTGAGGTGACAGAAGCACTTTAGTGAAGAAGTCCGCCAGTTGGTATTATGAGGGAACGTAAGACAATGTGATGGTCTTCTTCAGAAATTCTTCATGAACATAATGGCAATCTATTTCAATATGATTTGTCCTCTCATGAAATGTATGATTGTTTGCAATGTAGACCACACTTTTGTTGTCACAGCATAATCGGGAGGGTTCTGCAATGTGAATTTCCAGGTCTGCTAGAAGTTGCCGCACCCATACTAACTCAGATGTGATCGTTGTTTTAGAATGAGAAGAGATATACAGCCACCTGTGTGTGTAGAGAGAGAGAGAGAGAGAGGAAGAGAGAAACTGCACAATAGAACTCGTTAACCACGATTAGGGCTTCTCTCTATATTAAATAGAGAGAGAGGCAAAAACTGAGAAATTACATCTAAGTCCTTATAAAAAAGTATTTCAGAAAACCTCTAATAAAGAATAACTTAACCTAAAAAACCACCTATTCTCAACACTCCCCCTCAAGCTGGAGCATAGATATCTATCATGCTCAGCTTGTCACAGCATCTGGAGAAATTAGGCCTAGCAAGAGGCTTTGTAAACATATCTGCAACTTGGTCTTCAGACTTTAGGTATTTTGTAGTGATATGACCAGCTTGAATCATATCTCTTACATAGTGACAATCAACCTCAATGTGCTTTGTTCTCTCATGAAAGACAAGATTGTTTGCTATATATGTTGCCGCTTTGTTATCACACATCATGGTCATTGGAGAGGAAACCTTCACCTGGAGATCATTAAGAACAGTGCGAACCCATATCAATTCGGCAGCTGTTTGGGCCATAGCCCGATATTCTGATTCTGCACTCGACCTGGAAACCACATTTTGTTTCTTACTTCTCCATGAAATCAAGTTGTCTCCCAGAAACACACAGAATCCTGTGGTAGACTTTCTATCTACTACAGATCCAGCATAGTCAGCATCAGAATAAGCTACTATCTCCAGTGTTCCACCTTTCTTGAACAGTAACCCCTTTCCAGGAGAGGACTTTAGATATCTGAGAATCATTATGGCTGCATTCCAGTGTACCTCAGTTGGTTTGTCCATGAACTGGCTAACTTTGCTTACTGCTAAAGCAATATCTGGTTTGGTCACAGTTACATATAGTAACTTCCCTACTAGTGAGCGATAGCGTTTGCTATCAACAGGTTTTGACCCTTCTTCAACCAACTGAACTTTATGGTCCATGGGAATATTTGCTGGTTTAGCTTCCAACATGCTTGTTTCCTTTAATAAGTCAAGAACATACTTTCGTTGAGACAGAACCATCCCTTCACGGCTTCTAGCAACTTCTATACCCAGAAAATACCTGAGTGAACCAAGGTCTTTTGTAACAAAGTGTTTTTGAAGATGAGCCTTTGTGGCTTCAATAGCTTTCACATCATCTCCTGTAAGAATGATATCATCCACATATACTACCATAACAACTATGTTAGAGCTAGTTTTCTTTATAAAAAGAGTATGATCTGCTGCTGATCTGTTAAAACCAAAGCTTGACATCACTTCAAACAACTTTTGAAACCATGCACGATGACTTTGTTTCAAGCCATAAATCGCCTTTCTCAATTTGCACACCTTATGACACTCCCCCTCAACCTCAAAACCTGGAGGTTGTTGCATGTAAACAGTCTCAGAGATATCCCCATAAAGAAATGCATTTTTCACATCTAATTGACACAAGTTCCAGCCATGCTGAACAGCTATTGAGAGAACAAGACGGATGGTACCCATCCGTGCAACAGGAGAAAACGTTTCAAAGAAGTCAATTCCATATGTCTGGGTATATCCTTTCGCAACTAATCTGGCCTTGTACCTTTCAATAGAACCATCAGATTTGTACTTTATTGTATATACCCATTTACAACCAACAATGTCAGCATCTGCTGGGGAATCAACTAGATCCCAGGTATGCTGAGATACCAAAGTTGTCATTTCTTCTTGCATAGCCATCTTCCAGCGATTATCAAGTGTTGCCTGCTGATAGTTCAGAGGAATGGTTTCAGCAGACAAGGCTGAAATAAAAGACTTCATCTTATGTCCAATTCTAGCATGAGAGACAAAATGAGCTATGGGATATAAGGTGCATTGTCTTGTCCCTTTTCGTAGAGCAATAGGCCTGTTATCATCATCTTGAAGAACACTATTGTCAGTAGAACTTACCTCAGGAGAAGAAAAAGATGAAGGCTCTTACGGAAGTGGAGCTCTACGCACATATACCAATGGAGGATTATTAAATCTGGAAGAGGATGAAGTTTGGTTCGGTAAGGAGGGCACAGATTCCAAAGGAAAAGGAGGTACAGGTAATGGAAAAGACTCAGCTGGATCAACCTGCAGTGGAGAACCGGAACTAGAGTAATATGGAGAGGATTCCAGGAAAGGTACGTCCGCACTGACATACTCTCGGCGAGAAATAGGATCATAACATCGATAGCCCTTCTGATTTTTCGGATAACCAATAAATATGCATTTTGTAGCTTGAGCTGCTAATTTATCACGGTCAGGGCCAAGTTTATGAACAAAACAGACACATCCAAATATTTTTGGTGAGAAAGAAAAAAGTGGGGCATTAGGTTTTAGGATATGTAATGGAATTTCATCACCCACAGAAGACGAAGGCATGCGGTTGATCAGATAGCAAGCAGTGGTAATCGCATCACCCCAGTATGACGCAGGAACATTGGATTGAATCATAATGGTCCTTGCAACATCAAGGAGGTGTCGATGTTTTCGCTCAGCCACCCCATTTTGTTGAGATGAATAGGCACAGGAAGTTTGTGGTTGGATGTCATGATCTTGGTAAAATTGTAACAAATCTTTTGATTTAAACTCAAGAGCATTATCAGTGCGAACAATCTTGACAATAGATTCAAACTGAGTTTTTATTTCAAGAATTAGGGATTTGATAAGACTTGAAACTTCAGATCGTTCTTTTATTAAAAATACCCATGATAACTTAGAGAAATCATCAACAATAACAAGATAATACCGACACTGAGTCCTAGTAGGAATCTTACTAGAACCCCATACATTTGCATGAAGAAGTTCAAAAACTTTATTACTAGACTGACTCTGACTCAAAGGGAACGAACTTCGATAATGCTTGCCCAACTGACATGCTTCACACTGAAATGATGTGGTGGAAGAAATCTGAGGAAAGACCGACCGAAGCTTTGACAATGAAGGATGACCAAGACGACGATGCCACTGAACAGGGCTGAATGAATGGTCCACTGCAGCATGAACAGAACCCATTGGATGATGTAGGTAGTAAATTCCATTTTCTTCATAGCCTCCACCAATCTTTTTCCCCGTCAGCAAATCCTGAAAATGACAACCCATTGGATCAAATATTACTCTACAATTTTGTTCTTTTATAAGGCAACTAACAGAAAGTAAACTTTGAGGAAAGTTTGGAGCATGAAGAGCATTTTTCAACTGTAATGAGGAGGATATAGAAATATTTCTTTGACCAACAACCGGGGAGGAGCTCCCATCGGCTAATGAGACTCCAAGTTGAACCTTAATGACCTTTAGATCTAAAAAAACACGAGAGTTTCCACACAAATGTCTGGATGCACCAGAGTCAATAACCCACTTACTATCATTCGGATGGAGATGATTCCCGGTTGAATAGGCAATACCAGCTACAGGAGAACTGGAACTCAAAGGTCGGAGAGCAATCAACTCATCATATTCCGCACGACTAAGGGTGATACTACTTTCATTTGTAGTGAGATTCTCTTGTGCATTAGTTGCCTCAATAGTAGTAACATGAGCTTTAGGATTATATGACTTTGATGCAGAAGAGATTGGCCGACCATGCTTATCCCAACAACGATCTTCTAAATGTCCAGACTTTCCACAGAACGTACATTGAAGCTTTCCTCTGCCTCCCATACCACGTCCACGTCCTCGTCCTCTGATATTCTGAATATTTCCACGGCCATAACTAGATGGGGCAACAAGAGCAGATGTTTGAGTCACAGGCTGAGATTGTGGCAAAGATATCGCAAGTCTACTCAGACGATTGTAAGCGTCAGCAAGAGTCGGAACATCTGAACCAGTCAACATTTGAACTTTTGCAACAGAAAAATCTGAAGAGAGACCTGTAAGAAAACGAGCAACCATGGTTTGTTCTTGATGATCCTTTTGCTTCGAGCAACACAGAGACCGGTGAGCATTAAGTCTTTCAAACGCAGCTTTGACAGAGGCATAGTACTGGGCCAAGGTCTGATCTCCCTGTTGCAAGTTATATATTTCCTGTTCGACTTGCAAGATACGACTAACATTTGTTTCTTGTGAGTATGTATCACGGAGATTGTCCCACATCAGTTTGGCTGTATTATAGTAGATCAATCCATCTGCAATATGGGGTTCGACACTATTCATGATCCAAGACATAACTATGTCATTATCTTCATCCCAAGTAGCATATTTTCCCAATTTCTCAGTGGGTTCGACTTCCAACAAAATATGTTTTCAACGATGTCCAGATACTGACATCATAAAAGTTCTGGACCACCTGGCATAGTTGGTTTCATTCAACCTTACGGAAGAGCCATACGAGAAGGGGTTGGCAAAAGCCTTATACTCCCCAATGTGTTCCATTTTGGAATCACATTTCGAAGTTTCAGCCATATTGAATATGTGAACCAAAAAAGAATAATTACCTCACTTGAACAACAAGTGTTCAAGAGGAATTTTCCAACTCAGCAGAAAATCACACCTGCTGTTTCCACAACAACCAGCAGCCCACACATAAAACAAAAAATCAACACAGCAGGATATCACACCTGCTATTTTCCACGACAGAAGAATACCTTAAGCTACCATGCTTCCAAAAAAAATTCAGTTGCTGTTGATACCACAGGAATCACGAACACTGCTGCACCCAACCACATCACGACAAATGATAGAATGCAGTCGCAAAAAAAACTAATATTCACTACACCTGCTGTTCTCCAACATGTAAGGCACGACATCCAGTAAATCTTCAGAGCACAGTTAGACAGATCAAGTATATTTCGATCACAAGCAATCAGCACAGGATTCTGATTTCCCGCAATCAGCACATGGAAGAACTCACCAATCACGGCAACACAGAAAATGAAGATTTTTGTTGTTCCCAAACAGTAGGAACACCCTTCGACCAGGAGAGAACTCAGCAATCACGGCAACACAGAAAATGAAGATTTGTGCTGCTCCCAAACAGCAGGAACACCCTTCGACCACTCACGAACCCCAAAAAAAAATTCACGTCATAGCAGGAACTGGACTCGGCAACACTAGGTCGCAGCATGAGATCCCGACGAGGAGAACATATCTAGATCTTCTCCTTAGATCTGACGACAGATCTGGGTAACATCCCAGATCTGTTATCAGATCTTCCCCCAATCAACCAGATTCAAACCTGATTTTTAAGAAGTCGTAGGAAGATTTTTCTGTTGATCACGCTCCCACGATCACGATTCCACGATCTCGATCACGATCCACGCACCCAATCAACCAGTTCCTGTTGATCACGCTCCCACGATCACAATCACAATCCCACGATCGGAAGCTTTGATACCATGTAGAATGAGAAGAGATATACAGCCACCTGTGTGTAGAGAGAGAGAGAGAGAGGAAGAGAGAAACTGCACAATAGAACTCGTTAACCACGATTAGGGCTTCTCTCTATATTAAATAGAGAGAGAGGCAAAAACTAAGAAATTACATCTAAGTCCTTATAAAAAAGTATTTCAAAAAACCTCTAATAAAGAATAACTTAACCTAAAAAACCACCTATTCTCAACAGTTGTCATGGCACGATACTCAGCTTCAGTGGAGGAAAGAGACACTTTTTGCTACTTCTTACATCGCCATGAAATTAAGGAATCACCTACAAACACACATAAACCAGTGGTTGGGCGTCTATCATTTATATCTCCTCCTCAGTCAAAATCAGAATATGCAATGATTTCTAACGAGGAAGAAGATGACAAAAATAATCCATGATTAATGAAATTCTTAATATATCCAACAATTCTCATTACAACACTCATATGTACTGTAGTGGGAGCATGTTGAAATTGGCTAACAGAGTGAATAGCATGGGAGATATCAGGACGAGTAATGGAAAGATAAGACAAAGATCCAATTATTTGTCTGTAGGGGTTGGATCTTATAGAGTCTCTTCATCATCTTTCTTCATTTTGGAATTTATAACCTCTAGAGTATCAACCCGTTTTTCATCCAAAAGTCCGGATAGTTCAATGATCTCTGCTGCATATTTAGTCGGTGACAAAAAATAACCACGAGGTGAGTAGGCAACTTCTATTCCAAGAAAATACCGCAAAAAACCAAGATCTGTCATATCAAAGTTGGCCTTAAGCACATCTTTGATATAATTAACTCCTTGTGTATCAACTTCTGTGATTATCATATCATCTACGTAAAGTAGCAAGATCATCATCCCTGCATTGGAAGACTTAACAAACAACATAGTGTCAGTAAAACAAGTTTTAAAATGAAGTTGAGTCATTACATTAATGAACTTATCATACCAAGCTTTGAGAGCTTGTTTTAAGTCATACAAGGCTTTACGTAACCGAAGAGTTTTCCCATATACTAAATTCAATCATGGTGGAGGATCTATGTAAACTTTCTCGTCTAGATTACCGTTCAAGAAAGCATTTTTTACATTCATTTGAAATATAGGTCATTTTTTGAATCGAGGCTATAGCAATGAGAGTTCTAACAGTTGTCATTCGAGCAACGGGAGCAAACGTCTCATCATAATCAATACCATATTTTTGATTGTATCCCTTGGCTACTAACCTAGCTTTATATCATTCTAATGTCCCATCACATTTGGTTTTTATTTTGTACACCCATTTAGATCCTATAGTTTTTCTTCTTTTAGGTAATATTTGGATTTCTCAAGTTTTGGCCTTTTTCAAAGCTTATAATTCATCATTCATGGCCTTAATCCATTTCGGATGATGTTTGGCCTCATGATAAGATTGTGGTTCAGAATATGAGTGTATGGCCATTAGGCATGATTTATACTTTGGTTCAAAGGAATCATATGATACAAATCTACTAGGAGCTTTTGAAATTCTTGTGGATTTTCTAATACTAGAAGAATCTACTTCTTGATTTTGGAAATATCTTTCTAAAGCACATGATCGATGATCTTCAGTACATCGAGCATAGGTTTGTATATCATTGTGAGATGAGTCAATATCATGAAAACCCTCATTCATACTCTCACTTGCATTATGTGTGTCTTCATTTCTACTTTCATTTGTATCATGAGTATGTTCACACCATTCATATTCATTGACAAGGTCAAAAAGGAACGAGTAGTCATAACTTTCTTGGATTTTCTCTTTGCAAAAACCAACTTCATTTTCAAGAAAAGTGACATTTCAAGAAACATATAATTTATTTTTTTCAATGTCATAACATCTATAACCTTTTTGGCTTTTGCCATAGCCTAAGAAAATACAAGAGATTGCTTTTGGAGACAATTTGTCGTTTTCTTTGGTAAGGACAAAGCATTCGCATCCAAAGACCCTTAACCTCTTATAATCTGAAGATGTTTTTAAAAGTTTTTCAATAAGAGAGATATTTTTAATGTTTTTGGAAGGCATTTTATTTATTAAATAGACTGTCGTAAGAGTCGCTTCAACCCAAAAGACTTTTGGAACATTTTTAGACACAAGAAGTGTTCTAGTGGTTTCAATAATATGTCTATGTTTTCTCTCGACTAGTCCATTTTGTTGAGGAGTGTATGGACACGATTTTTGATGAATAATTTCATTTAGGTCAAGATAATTTTTGAATTCTTTTGACACAAATTCTCCCCCATTATCGGTTCTAAAAATTTGAATATTAGTTTTAAATTGATTCTTAATATAACAATGAAATTTGTTAAAACACTCAAATACTTCTGATTTTTCTTTTAAAAAGAATATCCAAGAATGTTTACTATAGTCGTCTACAAACACAACATAATAAGATACCCCTCCTTTGGATACCACTGAAGTCAGTCCCCATACATCCAAATGTACCAACTCAAATAAGTTTTTTGTTATAAAATGCCTTGGTCCAAAGGGCAATGACTTTATTTTGCCAAGAATGCAATCTTCACACACAAAATCTCTTTCTTTATAATTTGAAAGAAATGAAAGCAAGTGTAATTTGGCCATGCTAGGATGTCCTAGTCTTTTGTGCCAAATTTTTATATCTTTCTTTTCCACAAAATTACAAAAAGGTTGTTTTGGTAATTCAAGATTGTCCACAACATAGAGATCTCTTCTTCTATGGCCTCGCCCAATCGGCTTTCCAGACTGAAGATCCTGTATTAGACAATCATTAGATGAAAATAAAAATTTGTAACCATGGTCTGTAATTTGAGAAACCGATAAAAGATTTAAATTTAATTTAGGTACTACTTTAATATTTGGTATGTGAAAGATTTGATATTTTTTAAAAATCCCAAAACTTTTGATTTTCAAGGATGTGCCATCGGCGATTGAAACATAAGAATTATTTGGCTTAGTTTTACATTTAGACAATATGGACTCATTGGGTGTCATATGAAAGGAAGCACCAGAGTCAAGGATCCAAGAGGTTTTACCATGGTCTCTACTTGTAGATATGGCCGCTCCCGAAAAAGATGAGGCTTGAGCTTTAAGCATGGGTTGTAGCACCTCCATTAGTCGTGCCAAAGAGAGTGAGCCAATGCATTTTGAGTCATCTATATCACTCCTCTCAACCGAAGCAACTCTTTTGTCTTCTTTATGGTCATCCTTCTTTCTTTTGGGACAAAAAGATTTGATATATCCTGGTTCATAACAATGATAACAAATTATCTTTCTACTCTTTTTGTATTCATGATCGCTCATCTTGTTATTCCTTTCATAGTTGTTGGGGGGCCTTCCATTCTCATTTTTTACAAAATGAGGAGGCTTGTAACTTCTAGTATGATTATCGGGCTTTGTCATGGCAAGCACGGATTCTTTATCCTTTGAAACAGAAGGCCTCTTCAATCTATTTTCCTGCATAGTCAATTCTTCAAGAATTTCTACTATGGATGGAATACCTCCCATATGAAGGAGAGCCGACTTAGTTCCTTCAAATTCGGGTCTAAGCCCATTAATAAATTGGTAGAAATGCTCCGTTTTAATTTGATTTTCACGGAGCTCTACATCTTGTGAACAATGCCATTTTGCCTCAAGAAGAACCAATTCATCCCAAAGAAAAGAGAGAGCATTGTAGTATTCCCTAATGCTCATCTCTTCTTGTGTCATGGTTCTCACCTTGTTTTGAACATTGCATATGTGTGCAATATCTTTAAGACTATACATGTCTTTAAGATATTCCCACGCATCATTAGCAAAATTAAATTTCGCCAAGCTAGAACATTTGTGGATGTCCACACTATTGATGAGTCATCCAATTATTTTGGAGTGACCTATCCTCCACTCTTTCCATTTTTTCTCATAGTCGAAAATGACTTTACTCATTTCTTCTCCTTTAAGAGCAACCTCTTTTTCATCCTCAATTTTTGTAAGAATGAACTTAGGCTCTTTTTCGGTACCATTCACCAAACCCCATTGTCCCTTTTCCCATATTTTGTATTTTACTATTGATGCCCACATCACATAGTTGGTATCGTTTAGGCGTACGGGGATGGAGACTACTACTTCCCTCTCATTCTCCATTTCTTTACAATATGAAGAGAAAAAGGTAGACAGAAGGAGAGGGGTACAAGACTTGCTTGAGGGATGACACGCTTCCCGATGCAACAATCCTCAATTTATTGTATTCGCCAAGCTCACGATCCACCTCTTGATATTGTCACGACTTCACAAAAGTTGCTTTTGGACCACCAAAGCTCTAATACCATGTAATGAAATGGGTTGAATACAATACACATGCAAGAACACACTTTCAATCAATGCAAAAATACACTTTCAATCAAGTAGAATACTTGATTAAATCATCAAACCACCCACACAAGGGTCTAACAAATTTGATATTGCATAGAGACATTCTCAAAAGAGATGAAAATACAAGGTCTAGAGAGACCTATTTATAATACACGAGGATACATATGAGGCAGCCCCATATGGCTGTTGGGGCTGCACCCAACGGTCATATTTATGACTGTTGGGGGCAGCTCCAACAACTACATGGAGCTGTCCCAATCACAAAAGACAAAAAATGAAAAAGTAAAAAAGTGAAAAAAATAAAAATACAAAAAGCAAAGTATCATCCCCTAATGGGCTGACACCTATCTAGTGAAAGGACCGAAATACCCTTGATGGGTATTTCGGTTTACATAGGTTTATATATTTATATATAAATATATGAATATATATGAATGCACATATCTTAACAAGCCTTGTGCTAGTGTGGTTTAAAGACTTGAATCAAGATGCTCAGGCTCTCTAGAAGAAAGCCTTATCCCTTCTTCATCTGTCCATTTTTGGTAAGATTTGGATGCCTGTTATGCTAGTTATATGTATCCATAGCCTAATTAGGTTAATCTCATTATTATCACCTGAATTTAGTGGCGTTACAGGTTGGTCAGGTCCTGATAGGATTTTACATTCAAGGAAACCTATACTTTTGCTTTCTTCCTCTTGTTAGTATAAAATCTAGATGCTGCAAGAACGCCATTCCATAAATTAGTATTTTCAATCTTTCATGCTTAGCATCTCTTTTGACGAAAAGTTAGTGTTGCCCATTCTACATGTCTATTCCACGCTCTTTAATCAATTCTGGTTGTCTTTGATGGTGGCAAATGCCATCTACTTTATACATCTGTTTTTGGTCATTTGGGTTACATTTTTGGTCTCTATGAAAGCAGGTCATATGTGAATATTGCAAGTTCCCACTACGAGCAGTTGATATTTTTAAGCATCAGGTATTGTCGGTCTGTCACATCTATTATAGTATGCATTTATTTCTTTATAGATTGTTTATAGTCTCCCTTTAATTGCAGGAATTATGTGGAAATCGAACTGAGCAATGTGAACATTGTAGAAAATATGTTACACTGCGAGAACGATGAAGTCATGAAACTGTGTCATAGCATTAGGAACAGTTTGGATGTTGATACAGCAGTCTTCCAGGTATGCCAATTATCTCCATTTCATGGCATATATTTCTCAATCAAACTGCTTCTTCATTGAATCTTTTGCTCTATGTTTGTTCCCAAAATTGTGAAACAGTCCAATTAGCTTTACATTTTGCAAATCTTGTTTTCTATTCTATATCAATCATTTGCCCATGTAGCGAGGTGTTTGTGGTTTTGCTGACTTTTACCTTCTAGAAGGTTCACTCATGAGTAACTGGTTTTTTCGTGGCCCTTCATGTATATGATGTCCCTTGGTCCGTTCTTTTTTCGTGTTATCATAATTTTTGTTAGTCTTGTTAGAAGTATTTATTCTTTTATGACCTTGTCTTTATCTGGGCGTGCGGGCGTGTATGTGTGTCACCCATTCATCTCTCATCACCCATTCCTTTTTAGGCTTGTTTCGCGGACGGAAACACTGCGGTAAATGAATCGGACCTCCCCCCCCCCCCCCCCCCCGGACGGGAAACCTTACTGCAGGACAAAAAAGTCACACCCTAAAGAACAATGTTGGCAAAACCTGAACCCGTCATTGTATTAATGCTATGACTCGTTGCATGTCGTTAGAAATACAGGATAATGGTTTGGCACTAATTCCATTGCTCTCATGTTCAAAGCAGGTGTTTAAAGTGTCATTACCTCGTGTTTTGTTTTTCATTCCTTTTTTTGCCATTTGAAGGGTTAGGAGAATTTCAGGGCAAGAGGAAAGTGTTCGTAGGCGACAAGTGATGCATCAAAGAGAAGGGTCATGGTTACTATTGTTGTTGCTATTGGATGTTTTTTTCTCCAAAGAAGAAACCACCGCCAGCAGCCACAATAACACCAGAACTGTTATCGACTGTTTATTTGAATATTTGGTCGTGCTCTTCAGGCTTTGTGATATGTATCTGATTTCTGTGAGGCCTTGAATTATTGAAGATGAGACCAATGAGTGTATGTATAAGTGATCGTTTGTAGAGTTTCAATTTCTCTTGTTCAGGTGAAAGACTGTGTGTGTGTGTATGGCCTTAAAAGATGTGTTTGAATCCCTTTTGAGTTTAAATTTAATGATCTCAAGATACACAGATTATTGATCCAATCCTTTTTATCTGGGGCTATTTTTTTTTTTTTGCATTAAACGGTGATCTCAAATTTCCAAAAAGAGTAGGAATTTGAGATGACCCCATCATAATTCTCTGGTTTTTGTATGGGGCCGACACGGATTCATTGTCGGAACCCGAATCTCCACAAGGGGAATTTAAACCATCCATCTGAACTGAACAAGATTTGCACACAAAAGGAAGTGTGAAGGATGTGATGGTTAAAGTTAGTTGCAAATGGTATGGGCCTGCTGAAAAGCTAGCTGGGTTTTTACTGTGTCCCTGCATACTTAGCTGGTTAGCCTGAAGCTTGGGCACACTTTGTCCTGCTCCATGCTTGAGCCTAGAGCTACCAAACTAGGCTTTTGGCCTGATTGGTATGACTTGACAGAAATGGTTGTTCGTCATCTGATTCCTTCTTGTTAGCCGCTTGCATGTAACGTCAAAGCCAATGCATTACCAGCAAAGTCCGGTTTTTAAGGGTGTTTGTTTCAAGCATGGGAAAGAGAAAACCATTTCATGTCAAACTTGTTTTAAAGGGAAATGAAAATAATATGAAAGGTTTTTCATATGAAATGATACCTCTGATAGTGTTTGTTTCACGTGGGAAAAAGAGTGGGAATCTCACTGACGTGTTTGTTTCATGTGGGGGAAATGTGGGTGAGAATCTCACACACAAATGTAAATGGGTTGGACGTGATGTAAACAGGTCTGATATAGGCAATAAGAAGTCCGAACTAACTGGGTCTGACCTAATCAGGTTCATGTTAGGAAAGTTTTAAAAATGGTGATTTCTTTCCACCAAAAGTGCTTTAAAAGGTTTAGTCCCATATCTAAGAGAAATCAGTTTTTCTAGTGGTTTAAATACAGGCTTTGTTCTCTATTCTTTACTTTGGTAAGCCTTGTGTCTTTGGGTGACTTGCGGATGTTGCTGCGTATTGTGCAACAACGGACACGCCGTTCACGTGCGCGCGCAAGGGCGCTTGAGGCGCAATGTGGCATTTTGATGATGCACTATGCACTTCACACGCTCGCAGTGGTGCGAGGTGCAAATGTCCATTTTGACTTTTCGGTTTTGAGTTATTTGGCCGTTTGAAAGATTTTAAGTTGCATGTATATCAAGTTAATGTTGCATTATGATTGTTGGACGGTTTTAAAGACCTTTGATTGACAGTCAAAGGTGGGTGAACGTTCAGGTACCTTTTCATCCTATTTTCAAACCGTCAGATTTATGGCCATTAATCTCATTTATCGCAAAACGTTTTGGCCTCTCTAAAAGTCTATAAATATCTTCTATTTTCGTCTTTTGAAAACACAAGAATTTTCTGACTCTCCAATCTTCTTCTTCCTTCTTCTCGATTTGGCTTGCTGAGTACAAGTGTGGTAGAGATCATCTGTCCTTGCGAAGCAGTGACTCTCTTGAGGTTCAAGCCTAGTTGTATCCTGGAAACTCAGTCGCAACAAACCCCTTTTTGCTTCTTCGGACTTCCCAGAGTGGGGCGATTGAAGTTCTAAAGATAGCGATCTTAAGAACGTGCCTCTAGGCTTGAGATCTCTTTTCTGAAATCCTTTTTCCACAAGGTTGGACTAACAATTTTAGAACTTCAATATGGCCTCTGGTTCGACATCCAACTCCATCAATCTGCTTAGCCGTGACCTTGAAAAACTCGATCGATTTGATGAGTCAAACTTCAAGCGGTGGCAATCAAAGGTCTCTTTCTTGCTGTCCGAGTTGCATATCGACTATGTTCTCAAAAAGCCTTGTCCCACTGTCGCTGCTGGAGAAGTTGAGACAGAAAAACAGAAGAAAGAGCGAGAGAAGTGGCATACTAACAACTATCGATGCAAAGGGCATATCTTGAACACTTTAGCCGATTCTCTCTTTGACTTGTATTCACCATTGGAGTCGGGTGAAGAGGTGTGGAATGCTCTTGAGATCAAGTACAATGCAGAAGATGTTGGTAACAAAAGCTTTATCGTAGATAGTATGTTAATTTTTCTATTGTTGATGATAAGCCTATACTTGCTCAAATTCATGAGATGTAAATACTGGCCTATAAGATCAAAGGAGAAGGTATGTATCTTGATGATAACTTCCAAGTTGCTGTCATCATTGGGAAACTACCGGATTCCTAGAAAGAATATAGGAATCACCTAAAACATAAAAAAGAGAAAATCACTTTAGATGGTCTTCTTAAGGACATCTGAATTGAGGAGGAGACTCATCTTCGTGACAAAAAGAATTTGAGTCCTAAAGAAAGTTATCCTAAAGTGAATTTTGTTAGTAACAAGGGTGGCAAAATCATGAAAACCCAGAAAATCAAAAAGAATTTCGTGAAAGGGAAAAAGTCAACTGATAAAAAGAAAATTAGTTGCTATGTTTGTGGCAAGTTTGGCCATTTTGCTAGATAATGCAGAGAACGGAAGAGGACTGGTCCTAAGCCAAATGAGTTAGAAGAGAGGCTTGTTGTTGTAATCTCTGAAACCTTTATGATGGCTGCAAATAAGGACTGATACCTAGATACTGGAAGCATTGTTCATGTGGCAAACGATAGGAACTTGTTCAAGTTGTATGAAATAGTGGGGGAGGGATGCAATCTCTTTATGAGAAACTCTTCCTCAACTAAAGTGCTAGGAAAAGGGAGTGTGGAAATTAAGTTCACCTCCGGGAAAGTCCTAACACTTGAGAATGTCCACTATGCTCCAGAAGTTCAGAAAAATTTAATCTCTGCAGATCTCCTGTCACGAAATGATTTTAAGATTGTTATTGAGTCTGAGATTGTAACTGTGACCAAAGGAAAAATCTTTGTAGGAAAAGGATTTGTCACTAGTGGTATGTTTAAGATGAGCATAAATGAAGCTACTACTTCTGTTTATATGGTTGATTCCTATTTTCTTTGGCATTCACGATTAGGACATATAAATTCTCGTTGCATTCATAATATGAATAACTTTGGTCTTCTTCCTTGTCATGTTAGAATAGAACACAAACATAAGTGTGAGACATGTATTCAAACTAAGCTAACTAGACTCTCGTTTCCTAGTGTAGAAAAGAATTATAAATTGCTTGAATTAGTGCATTCTGATGTATGTACGATGGATAATGTTTTGAGCCATGTTGGCAATAGGGACTTTATTACCTTTATAGATGATTACTCAAAATTCTGTTATGTTTATTTGTTAAAACATAAATCTGAAGCATTTTCCAAATTTCTTTTTTATCTAGCTGAAGTACAAAATAGGTTTAAAACAAAGATTGTACATTTAAGAACAGATAGAAGAGGTGAATACTTAGGTGGAGAATTCGATAAATTCTGTGAAGATAATGGTATTATCCATCAAACGTCAGCTCCTAGAACTCCTGAACAGAATGGAGTAGCAGAAAGGAAAAACATAACACTTGTACAAATGATGAATGTTATGCTTCTTAATACAGGTTTGCATTCCAACTTATGGGGAGAGGCTATACTTTCTGCTTGTTATATTCTTAACCGAGTTCCTTATTCCAAATCTGAAAAATCACCTTATAAATTGTGTTTTGGTAAGAAACCTTATCTTAGTTATTTTCGTGTTTGGGGTTGTTTAGCATATGTTAAAATTCCAGAAAATAAAAGGAAAAAGGTTGGACCTAAAGCATTTAAATGTGCTTTTGTTGGGTATGCTGAACATAGTAAAGCATATAGATTTTTGGACATTGTTAATGATGTTATTATAGAATCTAGAGATGCATCTTTCATAGAACATAAAAATGCATTTGATTCTCTTCTTGATGGCAATCGCATTGCAGTAGATGAACATCCTGTTAATGACATGATTGAATATTCTAATGATTATGCTGATGAAGCAGAAACAAAAGTTAGACACAGTAAATGCATTAGAAAACCAACTAATTTTGGTTCTGACTTTTATACATTTCTAATTGAGAATGATCTTGTGTCTTTTCAAGAGGCAATGTCTTCTCAAGATGTTGCCTTTTGAAGAGAAGCTAATAATGATGAAATAGAATCAATTATGTCTAACAATGTTTGGAAATTAGTGGATTTACCTGTTGGTTGCAAAACTATTGGCTGCAAATAGATTTTCAAAAAGAAATTAAAAGTTGATGGTACAATTGATAAATTTAAAACTCATTTGGTTGCAAAAGGTTTTAAACAAAAAGAAGGTATTGATTATTTTGATACTTTTGCTCTTGTAACCAGAATATCTACTATTAGAATTCTGATTGCCATGACTGCCATATATAAGCTTCAAATCCATCAAATGGACGTGAAAACAGCCTTTTAGAATGGAGAATTAGATGAAGAGATATATATGGAGCAACCTGAAGGTTTTGTAGTGCTAGGGCAAGAGCGCAAAGTTTACAAACTTGAGAAATTCTTATATGGATTAAAGCAAGCCCCTAAGCAATGGTACGAAAAATTTGATAGTGCTCTGGTACATAATGGTTTTAAAAATCATGATGCTGACAAATGTGTTTACAGTAAAGTGGATTGTAACTCAATTATCATTATTTGTTTATGATATGCTTATTTTGGGTTTCAATAGTGAATGCATAAATCAAACAAAAAGATTTTTATCTTCAATATTTTGTATGAAAGATTTGGGTGTGGCAGATGTTATTTTAGAAATCAAAATTGTAAGAAATAATAATAACATTGCACTATGTCAATCACATTATATTAAGAAAATTCTTACAAAGTATGGATATATGAATAGTTCACCGGCATGCACACCATATGATTCAAATATGAAATTGACTCCTAATGTTGGTGCAAGTGTTCAACAATTAAAATATGCCAGTGTTGTAGGTAGTCTTATGTATGCAATGAACTGCACAAGGCTTGATATTGCCTATGCAATGAGTAAAGTGTGTAAATACACTAATAATCCTGGTCATCAACACTGGAATGCAGTGAACAGGATTCTTAGATATCTTAAGCATACTTTAGACTATGGAATTCACTATACCGAGTTTCCTGCTATTATTGAAGGGTATAGTGATGTAAGTTGGAATACCGACTTTGAAGATTCCAAGTCTACGAGTGGTTGGGTTTTTACCCTTGGTGGAGGAGCAGTTGCATGGGGGTCTAAGAAACAGACCTGTATAACTCATTCTACAATGGAATCTGAGTTTATTGCTTTGGCATCTGCTTATAGAGAAGCTGAATGGCTTAAGAATATGCTAGTGGATATTCCACTAGGTGAGAAGCCTATACCTGCTATATCAATGTTTTGTGATAGCCAATCAGCTATATGTAAAGCAGGTAATATGAAATACAATAGGAAGTCTAGACATATTAGTCTAAGACGCAGTTTTATAAAACAAATGATTGATGACAATATTATATCATTGAAATATGTGAAGTCATGTCAAAATTTGGCAAACCCATTTATGAAAGTCCTTTCGAGAGATGTCATCAATAAAACATCGAGGAGAATGGAAATTAAGCCAATTAAGTTATCACCTAAGGATACCCAACCTAGAGCACTGGAGATCCCACATGCATAGGTTCAATGGGAAACGAATTGGTGAATGACAGATATTGAGCATATTTATGTAAGCCCGTTACTGATGTGTGCTCATGAGTTGTAACTAATATGAGGGTTGAGCTAATAGCTCTTAATGAGTTTGTAGACCTTAAGGCTAGGGTGTGTGTTACAATACACCTAGACAAACTCACCTATATGAGTGTAGAAATGTGAGTTGTTTCTTATGAGAATTGGCAATTCTTTAGAGCACTCATGAATCCAGAAAAGCACAAGGCTCTAAATGTGCCAACATGAAATCCACACAGTCAAACTCTTTTGGAAACCTATGTATGATTGAAAACTCCGTTAACAATATAAGGAGCTAAGTTCAAGGTAAGTTCACTTAGCACCTTGGTTAATTTAGGTTTTCTTTCAAATAGTGGGGGTTCAAGTCATGCAAACACTCTCACTGATGCATAAGTTTCTATGCAAGCCAAATATATTTTAAAACTAGTGGGGGATTGTTAGAAAAGTTTTAAAATTGGTGTTTTCTTTCCACCAAAAGTGCTTTAAAAGGTTTAGTCCCATATCTAAGATAAATCAGTTTTTCTAGTGGTTTAAATACAGGCTTTGTTCTCTATTTTTTACTTTGGTAAGCCTTATGTCTTTGGGTGGCTTGCGGATGTTGCTGCGCATCGTGCAGCAATGGACGCGCCGTTCGCGTGCACGCGCGTGCGTGCGTGTGTGCACAAGGGTGCTTGAGGCGCAATGTGGCGTTTTGATAGCGCACTTCGCATGCTCGCAGTGGTGCGAGGTGCAAATGTTCATTTTGACTTTTCGGTTTTGAGTTATTTGGTTGTTTGAAAGGCTTTAAGTTGCATGTATATAGAGTTAATGTTGCATTGTGACTGTTGGATGGTTTTGAAGGCCTTTGATTGACAGTCAAAGGTGGGTAACCGTTCAAGTACCTTTTCGTCCTATTTTCAAACCGTCAGATTTATGGCCATTAATCTCATTTATCGTAAAATGTTTTGGCCTCTCTAAAAGTTTATAAATATCTTCTATTTTCGTCTTTTGAAAACACAAGAATTTTCTGACTCTCCAATCTTCTTCTTCCTTCTTCTCGATTTGACTTGCTGAGTACAAGTGTAGTAGAGATCATCTATCCTTGCGAAGCAGTGACTCACTTGAGGTTCAAGCCTAGTTGTATCTTGGGAACTCAGTCGCAACAAACCCCTTTTCACTTCTTCGGACTTCCCGGAGTGAGGCGATTGAAGTTCTAAAGATAGCGATCCTAAGAACGTGCCTCTAGGCTTGAGATCTCTTTTCTGAAATCCTTTTTCCACAAGGTTGGACTAACAGTTCAAACTTGGGTTGAAACCAAATTTGAATCCTATTAGCTTCAAATCCGACATTTATGTGCATGAATTCAGATTTTGATTTAGTTGGATTTGGATGCAAAACTCGATACCAATCCCGATTTATGGGTTTGGCTTGTAAGCAACCATATGGGTTTTGATTGAGATCCAACTAAAAAAATCATGTAAATCTGAATCTGAACCAAATATGAATCCAAATATTATTTAAGATCCATATCCTAGGAAAATGTGCTGGATCTTGGCAGAATGTCCATCTGAATCAGTTCCAACTGCAACCCCACGGCCAAGTCAAGGACTATAAATTAGAGTTCTGCATTGACTTGGGAGGGATCTTGTCTGGGGATGTCGTGGACATAGTTCTAGTCTGCATTTGATACCCAACTGAACTGAATCTGATTAGGTAGGTCATAAGATTCATACTTTACGGGATCGCCTAGTTGAGTTCAATCCAATATGAGATGGAAATTAGGGTTCTGCATTGATTTGGAGGGCTCTTAGCTAGGGATGTTCATGGATCAGGTCTGTGTCCAATACACCATTGACTTGAATCAGATTATGTAGGTTAGGCTACTGTATGTGATCGTCCCAATTGGTTTGATCCAACATGAGCATCTCAAACCAGCATCTGCATCTGAGATTGGGAAAATTCTGCAGATCATGTGTAGGATTTTGGATCTGATAAGAGGTCATGCCTGTCGGATTCAAATTGTCGGTCTCCAAACACAAGCCTGAACATGAGACCAAACTGATAATTCCAGGACCAAGCAGTCTCAGCCACGGCTAGATGCAAGCCTCATCCACTCCCAGCAAAGAGGAAATGGAAAAATGTGAATCCTCTGCAACACACAGAAAATGTAAAATTGAGGGTTCTCTGCAACACAAAAAATGTAAAAATGAGGGTTCCTTGCAAACCCAACACATTACAAAAAATGGGGAAACCAGGGGCCCTCCGCAGGAGAGAGAGAGAGAGAGAGAGAGAGAGAGAGAGAGAGGTGGGGTGCCATTTTCACCCAAAACCAGCCGTCAAGGGGGACCTCACATCCGGTTGACTGCAGGCCCCACAAAAATCCCCCACCGAGTGTTCGTTTCACCATTACGAGCAACCGCTTGTTTTCATACCAAATGAAGCTATTTCGTATGAAAATGGCATCAAACAAACACCCCGCTACCATCTGTTCTCACGGATGAGTGAGAAAAGGAAGTGCTAGCATTTAGCTCTACATTAAAGCCATTTATACGACCATAAGAAATACCCGCATTCTCATAATCAAATTAGATAATAATCTGAGTTGACATTACCGCAAGGGGGTTCGGCGTAGTGGGGTGGAGCCTAGGCCATTAGACAGGCGGTCGAGATTCGATTAGCAACGTCCAGTATAGGTGATGAGGGTGAGGGTCCTAGCCTCAGAGTTTTACACCCCTCTGGCTGACAATCGCAGGTATGGCAGGCTGAGCCAGCACGACCAGGTCTTCAAGCCCAGACGTGGTTTCTTCAGGTGAGAAATAAAAAAAAAATTAGCATTGAACTAACACATTAACAAGCTGGCAAGAACTCAGACTACTACGATTTTTTACCATCATATTGGACCAATGATATTCATGTAAAAGAGTAAATATAGAGCCATAGATTTTGTTATTTATCAGGCAAGTTCTAATCACGATGCCAGGTTGAGAATGAATTCCAGGCATTGATTCTGCCTCCAACAGGAAGCAACACTCGGAATTTTCTCTAGTCAATGTCTCTTCATACACGTTCCTGCTAAGCTTATTCACAGCTTTTTCACCAAGCTTCAGTTAAAGCTGCAGCTTATTACATGTACATATTGTTTGGATACACTTGGAATGACTGGAAAGGTCACAGAGAGGCCCTGGATCCTGCAAGCCGTCTCCTTGTGGCATTTGAAACCAATAGTTGGCTCAGCTTGTCAGCTTCCTCTGACACAGTTCTTTCTCTGACAGGTGCATAAGGCCGAAGCCAGACTCCTGTGTATACCTTTCGATATCAAAGATGATTGTTTGTCAGTAGTTGAAACACAATGAGAGCAACTTGTTTTTTTTGGCTAGGTCAAGGAAACACCCGGGTCGGTACCCTCCCCACAATGGAGTACACCCAACTTCAACCTTGCAGCAAAGGGTGCCCCCTGTGGGTTTCAAACTCGTGAAATTCACAAGTCACCCTTACCAGATGAGCAGAGCCCTTGTGGGTGGCAACTATGTTTCCAATTCTAAGGAAAACAAGAAGACCATTCCTAACTGAAACTCAACATCCATATTTCATCTGCATGGACAAGAAATTGAAACAGCAATGTCTAATGAACACAGAATAACAGACATTTCCCACAACCTAAATAGAGCTTCACACACTTTTTCAGATTGAAATTTTCTGAAAATTAGATGACAGATTTTTCTTATGAAGAGGAACACACCAGGATTGAGCCCTTAATTAGCCCTGCCCTTTACTAGTAAACCTCAGGAGAGTGGACCGGCCCCCTAGCGCTACTCCATACCTGTCGCAGGTTCTATCCCAAAGGGGAATCAAACTCGTGACATCTGATGCTTTCCCTAACCAACTGGGCAACCCTCCAGCGGCTCTAAAGAAAAACTCTACACTATTGACACACACCAGAAGATGCCATTTCCATAACCCCTCTGAGATTCAAACCTGAGACAGTAAGAGGCTTTCCTGATTTATTTCTGAAAATGCAAACTTCATGTTCCCCACCACTACACATCACTAGACATCATAGCCAGCTCATTCAGTTATTTTTGCTAGCTAGAAACAGTTTCTCTGTAATCGAGTGGGTGGAAGGACCAAAAGAATTGGAGAGGAAGATTACCTGCTGTGGTCTTATGATTTTTGTATCAGGATCATCAAGTGATTCTCTCCAGTGTGCAAGGTACCCAGCCATGCGTGGGATTGCAAAAAGGACTGGGAAGAATTCTGTTGGGAATCCCATTGCTCTGACAAAAGTAAAATAACATTAAAAAGCTGAAAAAGTGGTATGGTACCCCAAAACTCAAATTCCGAAATACCTATAGATTAAGCCTGAGAAGAAATCAACATTTGGATAGAGACGCCTTTTGACAAAGTACTCGTCAGAAAGTGCAGCTTTCTCCAACGCAACAGCTACCTGACAAAAACAAAAGAAAATTGAACAGGTACTCAATAATAAGTGACCAAATAATGTAACTTTTCAAAACCCAACAAACAATGGCTGTATCCAGTTTCTAGTTCTACAGTGAAAGGGAACAGAAAATAGTATGAGAAACTTATCCATAACAGAATGCAGACAAGCATATCATCTACTAATACATCTGCATATGCATTGCCAAGTTATGTTTCACCTGTCCTTTAAAGGGCCCCAATCTTGGATTAGTCAGCAGGAAATGCTTCTAATTATGGGATCCATGAATATCATGAGAATGTTTCCATCTAGTTCGCACCATGAACAGGGAGGACCCTGCCCCTTGACGACCAGTTCACACTCAGGAGAAGGTTTAACACATCACAAAAGAATGATACTCGGTATTCAATGGAACTTGGGCAATGCACAAGTAGCAGGTCTTGGAACTGCTGATTTAGATGCCAATGGAAGGAGAAATTCCTAGAGGCATATCTTGATGAAGATGATGATGATAATGATGATGGAGAGAGCTAGGACAGCACGGGATATTGAAGAATAGATCATTCTGGATCTGAAACATAAGCTTTAAAGTGCAAAATGCCAATCACGTTCTATGGGGCAGGTGTCATCAAATCCATTCTTGGCATTATGAGTTGTTAAAATACATGTATATATATATATATATAATTTCCATTTGTCCTTTATAATGCCCACTAGGGGCAATTTAGTCTTTTTCATTTCATGTAAAATGTGCATATCCATTAGGGTTATTTTTTATTTATTTTTATTTTTATTATTTCATTAAACGATTTATAGGGGCCCTCATTAGAGCCATTGGGATACCCCCAAAATGTGACCGTTGGGGGGCTCCCAACAACTCTATGGGAGCCTCCTTGGGTCCAATTTTGTGTATAAATATGGGTGCCTTGCTCTATCTTCAATTAATGCTTTTTCAAGCATTTCAATAATAGATTCTTTATTATTTTTAAGTTATCTCCTTTCCCTTGTGTGTGTTTGGTTTTTGCCCTTTGTGGCATATTATATCTTGTCTATTAGAGACATTGAGCATGATTGTGTCTTCTTGTAGTCACTTTGTCACATTGTTTTTTGGTGCTTGTACTTCATTACATTGGTATCAAAGCTCCTTAAGTGTTTGAACACTCTTGGACTTTTTTCTTTTGTATTTGAGTGTAATTAAGCTTCACAATCTTGTTCTTCTTCAACTCTTCCGCAATGGCCGACAAAGATGCAAAGATTGACCTCTCGTTCAAATTGAATATGACCAATTATAGAATGTGGGTGACCGCTATGGAAAACAACCTCAAAGGCAAGAAACTTTGGAGATATATATATATATATATATATATATATATATATATATATATATATATATATATATATATATATAACATCATTCTGGAACCACAATTAAAGCTCACTAAGAATGAAGGGAATGAAGAAAAAACTTTGAGTAATGAAAAAAAAAGCCAAAGCTATTGAAAAATATCACTCCAAAGTTGAAGATTGGGAAAGTGAGCATGCCAAAATATTGGTATGATTCATGAATAACACGGAGCTCAAGATTTGTGCTTAGCCAAATTTAAGAAAGTAAATGAAGCATGGTTCTTAATGAAAGATATGTATACTCAAAAGGATCTTGCTCGGCATTTCTTTTTACAAGAAAAAGTAAGAGGAACCAAGCAAAAAAATATGAGTATTAAAAACTATTATAGTACTCTATCTTCTCTATGGGATGAGTTTGCTCTCCTTGAATCACAATGGAAAGGAAGTGTTATTGTCATGAGGCAAAAACAAATAGATAGAGAAAGATTTTTTCAATTTATTCATAGGCTTCGTCCCAAATTTGAACAACTAAGAGGATCCTTTCTTCATAGGGCTTCTACTCTTCTCAGTAAAGTTCTTGCTAATTTATGCCAAGAAAAAACCCGCTTGCCTCTTAAAAAAGACTTCGATGAGGTCCATGCAGTATCTAAACAAAGAAATAATATGAGAACATACAATCATCACTTTTGAAAAAATAACTATAAAAATGAAGGAAGAAAAATTGGTTGACATCATTGTAATGAACCAGGACATCTTGGACTCGATTGTCCTAAGCTTAAAAAGAAAGTGGCTTTCGTTGAAGATAGTTCAAGCAATTCAAGTAAAGAATCAATAAGAGATGGAGACATAAAGGACTTCATTGCTCAACTTACGGAAACTTTCCAACAATTCATGAGAAACAACTCTTCCACACATTTCACCTTAAGTGCCGCAGTATCATAAACTCCCAGTATGTCTTCTTGAATCCTTAATTCGGGTGTCTCATTTCATATGACTCCAAATGCATCTATTTTATCCAAACTAAGTCTTAATTCTTTTAAATTGTTCGTTTCCACGGCCGATGGAACATCATTAGATGTTAAACAAATGTAAAACCTTGAAATTTTTTTAAGCAAAGACAAAAAAAATTATGTCCTAAAAATTAGAATTATTCCAAAACTTGAACCTTTTTTCCATTTCTCAAATAACCGATTTTCTCTTTTTCACCTACCAATTGCTATGTGCAGGATTTTCGGTTCGGAGAGCAGATTAGGCAAGGCCATAGAAGACTGTATATAAATTATAATATATATAATATTATAATATATTATTAATATATATATTTTTTTCTTTTAGTATTTTTTATCTTCTTTAGTATCTAGTTCAACAGGAACTAGATTTTTATGGAACTTGACTGAATTGTAGTCGTTGGACTCTAGTCCAACGGTTATAATAAGAGTCGTTGGACTCTAGTCCAACGGTTATAATAAGAGTCGTTGGACTAGAGTCCAACGACTCTTTTTGGGAGAGCTCAAAATGAGCTCTCCTCTCTTCCTCTTCTTTGTATAAATAGGGGTGAACTCCCTCAATGTATTTCATCAATGCTTCTTAAGCATTTTGTTATCAATAAAGATTTATTATTTCATTTTTTGTGTTCTTCCTTTTATATCTTTTTATGGGTTTTGCTTAAAGTGTCTTTATAGACATTCTTTTGGTGGATTCAAGTGCTTTTGTGGAAGATCACCATTTCATTACATGGTATCAGAGTCGTGGAGATCTTAGATCTTGAAGAGCTTCCGCCTAATTTTTCGTGTCTCACTTGCAAAAGGTGTTTCATCACGTTGTTCTTGGCTCAAGAAGATTCGTTTGAAGAAAGGAGGCTATTGAAGAAACTTTTGCTACAAAAATTTGTATTTCATCCTCTCTTATACTCTTTTCTTTTCTTTTCTCTTTCTCTTTCTCTTTTCTCATCTATTCATTTTTCACCCTTGTAAAAGACTGATGACAATGATATAAGATCACCATCATACTCATGAAGCTAAATGATACTGATTATGTAATGTGGGCTTCGATTATGAAGCACCACATTTGGGGAAAAGGGTTATGGGGTATAGTGGATGGTTCCGATTCGAAACTTAAACTATCTCTCTCCAAAATAGAGGGTGATAAAGAAGTTCCTCTAACGGAAGAAGAGAAGAGCAACACGTTAGCCACTTATGAAAAGAAATAAAAAGAACGGAGGATAGGGCATGCAAAAATTATGTCATGGCTAATTAATAGCGTAGACATTAAAAAATGCTCTAGTCTTGCTAAGTTTGAACATGACGATAAGGCTTGAGAATATCTTAAAAATATGTATTCCCTTAAAGATATTGCACATGTGTGCAATTTACAAGACAAAGTTCGGATAATGACTCAAAAAGATAAAACCATTCGAGAATATTACAATGAGTTATCTGAACTTTAGAAGAAATTGGCTCTTTTAGAGCCAAAATGGCATTGTCCAGAAGACATTGAGCTTCGTAAAAAACAACTTGATATGGAGTATTTTTATCAATTTATAAACGGTTTAAGACTGAAATTTGAGTCAACTAAATCGGCTCTTCTTCATCGAGGAAAACTTTCTTCTATCGTTGATACTATAGAGGAACTAACTATAGAGGAAAACAGAATTAAAAAGAATACTCTAAAACTAGAAGATGATTCTGGTCTAGTTGTGTCTAGACCGGGTAACCATGTATGCTTTTATAGGCCACCTCATTTCAATAGACAAAATGGTGACTTTGACAAGAGAAAAGTCAGTTGCCACCATTGTCATGAACCAGGGCACTATAGGCCTCAGTGTCCTAACCTTAAAGAGCTAAGAGGAAAGAGAGTCGCGACTGTTGGATCGAAACCCAAAGATCAAGATGCACCGGTTTTTATGGCACAATTAATGGAAATTCTTCAACCCCTTATCAAAGGAGCTTTTCCTCATATGAAGCCTCAATTGGAGCAATTGTTTCATCATTTTCCGATCTAGGTAACTTTCCTTGGCTTCTTGACTCTGATACTTCTTTTCATATGACCCCAAATGACAATAGTTTATCCGAATGTTTCAAAAATAAGTCAAGAGTGTCAAAAGTTTTTACAGCTGATGGAACCTCTCTTGAAATAGAATGAGTAGAAAATTTTGAAAAGGTCCATAAAACTAAGAAATTTTTTATTCCATAAGTTAGATATATCTCTAAATTTAAATCTTTTATCTGTTTCTCAAATAACTGATTATGGATGTAATGTCTCATTTTCTTCTCATGGTTGTTGGGTACAAGATTGCCAGTAAGGAAAGTTGATTGGAGAAAGCCATAGAGAAGGAGGACTCTATTACATGAATTTTTTGGAATTGTCTAAGAATGCTTTATATTATAATATTTAGAAAATAGAGTTGAATTTGTGGCACAAAAGACTTGGTCATCCTCATATGGCCAAAATCCAACATTTTTCTAGTCTTGAAAAATTTTGTAATTCTGAAAAAATTACTTGTAAATATTGTATTCTTTGCAAAATAAAAATATTACCATTTCATGATAAAACCTTTGTTTCTTACAGACCACTTGAATTAGTACATTCGGATGTTTGGGGTCCTGCACCAATTGTTTCGAAAGGTGGATTTGCATATTATGTCATTTTTGTTGATGATTTTTTTAGGCATACTTGGATTTACTTCATTAAATATAAATCGAAAGTCTTTTCATACTTTCAAACATTTCATAACATGATTAAAAACAAATTTCAAAATGATATATCCATTTTTCGCACAGATTCAAGGAGAGAATTTATGTCCAAAGAATTCAAAAGCTATCTCAGTTTACATGGCATTACGCATCAAAGGTCTTGTCCATACACAACGCAATAAAATGGACTGGCCGAACGTAAACATCGTCACATTATGGAAACAACTAGGACTTTATTAATAGTAAATCATGTTCCAAAGGAATTTTGGGCAGAAGCTGTCCTAACTGCTACTTATCTTATTAATTGAATGCCATCTTCATTTTTTAAAAATATAACTCCAATTGAAAAACTTGTGAATTTTTCTCTGGATTACTCTAGATTGAGAGTGTTTGGATGCAAGTGCTTTGTTTTTACTAATAAAATGACAAACTCTCTTCCCGTGCGATTCTCTGTGCCTTTTTAGGATATGCCAATAATAAAAAAAGTTATAGGTGTTTTGATTTTCAAAATGAACAACTATATGTATCAACAAATGCATCTTTCCTTGAAAAAAAAAGTTTCTTTAATTCTAAAAAACCTAAAGAAGTCACTGAATATTCTTTCCGAATAGATTTGACCTCAAAACCTATTGAATGTGATTTTGAATGTGACTTTGGCAATGATCAAAGTATGATTGATCTCAAACACAATGATGACAATCCATAGAAATGTTGGTTTACAATATTCTAGACGAACATAATCAAATCTTCCATGTACACTAGAAAGATATTCTAAAGTATCGAGCAAAAGGTCATCTCGAGTTACGAGGCCTCCTGAAAAATTTGTGTCATACGAATCCTTTTAACCCACATATAGGGCAGTTATTGCATTAATACACCCATAGGAAGAACCATCATCGCACTCTCAAGCCAAAAATTATGTAGAATGGGTAGAAGCCATGAAAACTGAGTTGAATGCACTTGAAAAAGCTTATACTTGGACTATTCAAGATCTTCCTCTAGGTAAGAAACCTATAGGTTGTCGATGGGTTTACAAAGTTAAAACCAAGAGTGATGGAACTCTTGAAAGATATAAACCCCGACTAGTAGCCAAACGTTATGCCCAAGAATATGGCATCGATAATAAATAAACCTTTGCCTCAGTCGCTCGTATGACCACTGTCAGAACCTTAATTGCCTTTGCTTCTATTAGAAAATAACTCATATTTCAAATGGATGTCAAAAATGCATTTCTAAATGAAAACCTAGTAGAAGAAGTGTACATGAAAGACCATCCTGGTATTAGTATCCCTAAGGGTAAAGCTCTTCGTTTAGAAAAAATACTTTATGGACTAAAACAAGTACCAAAAGCTTGGTATGATAGGTTTAGTCATGTTATGCTTGATATTGATTTTCAATCCTGTTTAACTGACACTGCCTTGTTTATTAAGAATTCTGATCTAAAGATTATAATATTTCTCCTCTATGTGGATGACATGATCATCACCGAAGGCGATAAACAGGGACTTGAAAACATCAAAAAACTTTTTAAAACTCATTTTGAAATGACTGATTTAGGTTTATTAAGATATTTTTTAGAAATTGAAATTGTTTATTCCCCCGTGGGTATTTAATGTCTCAATCTAAATTTGCTTTTGATATTGTTTCCAGGTCTGAAATTATAGATGATAAGTGGACACTCCAGAAGTTGTTAACGTTAAAATGAGAATTGATGATGGAGAACTTCTTGATGATCATATTCCTTACAGACAACTTATCAGAAACCTTTTTTATCTTTCCATTACTAGGCCAGATATAGCACATGTTGTTCACACAGCTAGTCAGTTTCAACATGCTCCCACCTCTGTGCATATGAGAGCAGTTTTGCGTATTATTAGATACTTAAAGTCTTCTCTTTCACGAGGACTCTTCTTGTCTGTTTCATCATTTTTAAATTTACTTGCATATACTAATGCTGACTGGAGAGGTGATCCCAATAATAGACACTCAACCACTGGTTGTTGTGTGTTCTTAGGTGAATCTTTGATTTCATGGAGGTGCAAGAAGCAACAAAAGATCTCTCTTTCCTCTACCAAAGCTGAATACAGAGCCACGACAACCACCACTATCAAAGTTGTTTGGCTCAGACGCTTGCTAGCGGATATGAGAGCTAAAGCGACGCAAGCTTCAAAAATGTGGTGTGACAACAAAAGTGTGATCTACATTACAAGCAACCAGACATTTTACGAGCGCACCAAACGCATCGAGATGGACTGTCACTATGTCAGAGATGAATACTTACAAGGAACCAATGATCTGCCATATGTTACATCATAGTACCAATTAGCAGACTTCCTCACCAAGCCTCTCGCTGCTCCCAGATTTTACTTCCTTTTAGACAAACTTTTGCTCATTGTACCGTAAGTTTGAGAGAGAGTGTTAAAATGTAAACTGTATATAAATTGTAATATATATATATAATATTATTATTATATATATATTTTTTTCTTTTATTATTTTTTATCTTCTTTAGTATCTAGTTCAATAGGAACTAGATTTTTATCCAGTCAAGTTCCTAGTCCAACGGCTATAATAAGAGTCGTAGGGCTAGAGTCCAACGACTCTTTTTGGGAGAGCTCAAAATGAGCTCTCCCCTCTTCCTCTTCTTTGTATAAATAGGGGTGAACCCCCTCAATGTATTTCATCAGTGCTTCTTAAGCATTTTGTTATCAATAACGATTTATTATTTCATTTTTTATGTTCTTTCTTTTATACCCTTTTATGGGTTTTGCTTGAAGTGTCTTTATAGACATTCTTTTGGTGGATTCAAGTACTTTTGTAGAAGACCACCATTTCATTACAGAGGAGACCTATATTATATGGATTTTTTGTCATTACCATCCAAATCATTTTGTTATCATGTTCAATCTAAAGATGTCACTTGACACAAAAGGGGTGGTCATTCTATTGTCTCTAAGTTGTTTATTTTTTTTTTTGAAAAAAATTTATAATGAAAAAGAATTTCATGCAATGATTGTATTATTTAAAAAATGCATTCTCTTCCTTATCCATATAACAACTTTATTTCTAAGAGAACATTTAAATTAGTGCATTCGGATGTATGGGAACCAACACCCATTATGTCTAAAGGAGGACATCCATATTATATTGTCTTTATTGATGATTTCACTAGATACACGGGTTTACTTTATTAAAAACAAATATGATGTTTTTTTTATGTTTAAATAATTTCATATCCTTATTCAAAATCAATTTCAAAACAATATAACAATTTTTAGATCCAATTTCGGAGGAGAATATATGTCAAATGAATTTCAAAATTACCTTAAACAAAACAACATTATTCATCAAAGATCTTGTCCTAAAACTCCCAAACAAAATGGCCTTGCCGAAAGAAAACATAGGCATATTATTGAAACAACAAAAACTCTTCTTATTTCAAAAAAAAGTTTCAAAGAACTTTTGGGTTGAAGCCGCTCTTTTCATAATTTATCTTATAAATAAGATGCCATCCTCATCCTTAAAAAATGTTTATCCTTTTAAAAATTTGTTCTACATATCTCTGGATTTCAAAAGATTAAGAATTTTTTGTTGTAAATGCTTTATTCTTTTTCAAAGACAAGATAAACTTTCACCAAAAGCTCTTGAATGTGCTTTTATTGGGTACGGTGAAAATCAAAAGGGATATAGGTATTATGATATTAAAAATAACAAACTTTACATTTCAAGAAATATGACTTTTCTTGAAGAACAAAATGGATTTGAATCTCAAAAACCCAAGGAAGATGTTGATTATTCTTTTCTCTTTGATTTATTACTTAGAAATGACTAAAGATTTCAATGATACTATTTATGATAATGTTTGTGATGACAATTCTCATCAAAATGATGATTTGTTTCATTAAAATGATGATTCTCCCAATGAGAATCCCAATGATATTTATGTGTATACACGGCGAGAGGGAAATGAACATCAAAATGCTTTTGACATGTACTCACAAAACATTTCCTTAGAAGACTAAGTAGAAGAATCCCTACCTAGGATCTTCTAGGAGTTGTAGACCTCGTTAAAAAATTGTGTCATATGATTCCTTTTCTCTAAATTATAGAACTTGTCTAATGATGATCCATTCCTATTATGAGCCTTTCAACTTTAAAGAAGCCAAGCAACATGCACATTAGATTAATGCTATGAAACTTGAATCAGAAGTACTCAAGAAAGCTAACACTTGACAATTATAAGACTCCTTTTAAGAAAAATGGCTATTGAATGTAGATGAGTTTATAAAGTCAAAACTAAGAGTGATGGGTCATTAAAAAGATACAAAGTTAGGTTAGTTGTTAAAGGGTATGCACAAGAATATGAAATTGATTATGAGAAAACCTTTGCACTGATTGCTAAGATGACTAGTGTAAGAACTTTAATAGCCTTAGCATCTATTAAACAATGACTTATCTATCAATTAGACGTCAAAAATACTTTTTTAAATGGAGACCTTTATGAAGAAGTCTAAATGGATCTTCTACCGCATCTTGAGATTGTGAAAGAAAAAATTCTAAAACTTAATAAAGCTCTTTATGATTTTAAACAAGCTCCAAAAGTTTTGCATGATCGCTTTAGTAAAGTTGTTCTTGATAGTGGTTTTGCTTTTTGTTATACAGATACTGTTTTTTTTGTTAAGAATGCAGGTGTTCACATAATTATTTTATTGTTATATGTTGATGATATGATTATCACTGAGAATGATAAAAAGGGCATTGAGTTTATTAAAAATGTTCTTAAAAATAATTTTGATATTTTTTTAGGGATTGAAGTTGCATATTCCCTTGAGGATATGTTTTGTCTCAAATGAAGCTTGCATAAAATATTATTGCTAAGTTTGGCTTGACAGACAAAAAGAAAGTAGACTCTGGAGTAATCAATGCTAAGATGAGAGTCAATGATGAACCTTCTTTAGAAGATCCCATTCCTTATCATCAATTAATCGAATCTCTAATATATTTGTCTATTACCAGGCTAGACATTGCTCATGTTGTACACAGTGCAAGTCAATTCCATAATGCCCCTACTATTCACATAGCAGTTGTCATGCGAATTATCAGATATCTGAAGGAAACTATAGCAAAAGGGTTATTTTTATCTTCTTCACCTTCAAATTTAATTGCTTATACTAACTCTGATTGGGGTGGAAACTCCAATAATCGTATTTCTATTACAGATTATTGTATTTTTCTTAGAGAATCGTTAATTTCTTGGAGATGTAAGAAACAACAGAAGATTTCTCTATCTTCCACATAAGCTAAGTATAGGGCAATGACCACCACTACAACTGAACTTGTTTGGTTAAGAAGTCTGCTCAAAGATATAGGAGTTATCATCTTTATTCCTTTGAAGCAATGCTGCGCTAATAAAAGTATCATCTGCATTGCTAGCAATCATATATTTTATTAATGGACAAAGTACATTGAGATGAACTGTCATTATGTTTGAGATGAGTTTTTAAGGGGTACTATTGAACTTTCATGCGTCACTTCAGAGTACCAGCTTGCGGATTTCTTTACCAAAGATTTACCATCCCTAGGTTTTCCTTTCTTCTAAACAAACTTTCAGTGATCTCACTGTCAGTTTGAGGAGGGGTGTTAAAATATATGTTTATCATATATATATTATTTCCTTTTGTCCTTTGTAATGCCCACTAAGAGCAATTTAGTCTTTTCTTTTTCATGTAAAATGTGCATGTCTGTTAGGGTTATTTTTTAGTTTCTTTTTATTTTTATTATTCCATTAAACAATGTAGAAGGGCCCTCATTAGAGATGTTGGGATAGGGGGGGCTCCCAACGACTCTATGGGAGCCCCCTTGGGTCCCATTTTGTGTATAAATATCTTCAATTAATGCTTTTTCAAGCATTTCAATAATAGATTCCTTATTATCTTTAAGTTTCCTCCTCTCCCTTGTGCGTGTTTGGTGTTTGCCCTTTGTGGCATATTGTATCTTGTCCATTAGAGACATTGTGCTTATGTGATTGTGCCGTCTTGTAGTCACTTTGTGACATTGTTTTTTGGCACTTGTACTTCATTACATGAGTGTCCACCTTTCTACCTTAGCCTGCATCTTCAACACATTCATACAACAGTTTTCATGTAAACTGACCCAATTCTTTTCATGTAAGTACCTTGTAACACACTCCAAAATCAATGCCAGATAACATTTCTACATATCCAGGTCCTTAGTACAAAGCATATGTTCCCTCATAAAATAATCAACAAGAATATAATTTTTAGTAGTGATGGATACTGTCTTTTCCCCCCATCAATTCACTATATAGGATTAGGAGAGAAGACACACACCTCTATAAGAGGATCCTGTCCAACAATTGAGAAGACTTCCTCAGCTAATTTGCGTATCACTTTGGCTCGAGGATCGTAATTCTTATATACACGATGGCCAAAACCAGACATCTTCCTCTTCCTGAAAGTATCAAGGTGAAGAAAAGAATTCAGATTGAAATAGAATCCAAATTCATAAATATGAAAATAAGTCCATTGATTGAGAAGACATTGTGAATTAAAGATTGAGGAAAGCACAATAATGGATTACCTGTTCTTTACACCTTCAATGAACTCAGGGATATTGTCAACTGTTCCTATCTCATTTAACATTTTAAGAACAGCCTGCAAATCAAGAGATTTAGATTCATAGATTATGTAAAGTAAGAAGTGTGCACCTAAGGTTTTTGTATACCTCATTAGCTCCACCATGAAGTGGACCATAAAGTGCTCCAACAGCCCCTGCAAGAGCGGTGTACACATCCACACCACTATGAACATAATATAACAGTTACCAAGGCAGCTACATACAGATATAAACAGAAGGGCTCACAGAAGAACAAGCACAAGCATGTATACCTGGACGCAAGATGTCTTGCAGCAGCTGTGGAGCAGTTCATTTCATGTTCAGCATGGAGTATGAAAAGAATGTCAAGCACTCGCACAAGTCGAGGGTTCGGTCTGTAGGATCTATTGCCACTGGATTCACAAAGACATTACAATAGAATCATAGACAGTTAGATGTCCTAACAAATGAATGCAAACAATATCATATTCTATAAGTAACAGTGCACAAGTAGGTGAGGGCTTATGCATCCCCACAAGTGTCTATTTCCACGAATATATATCCTCCATATTTTGAAAACATCATGGTATTTTCACCAACGCCTTTCAAGGTGAACATCCCTGCCATTTTCAATATTGCTAAATTCAAACTTATCAAAATATTACCAAATCATGTAACAAGTTTGTGCTGATAGGGTCAACAGCAAAAGTTAGACTTATCTCTCATATTTTATGTATTCTAAACATTGGCTGCAATTTTAATGAGGGCTTCCAAAATAAAAGTCTCTCTCTCTCTCTCTCTCTCTCTCTCTCTCTCTCTCTCTCTCTCTCTCTCTCTCTCTCTCTCTCTCTCTCTCTCTCTCTCTCTCTCTTTATATATATATATGTGTGTGTGTGTGTGTGTGTGCAAAGAGAGAGTAAATATTGGCTATTGTTGAAGGCACCACACTATTGAGTAAAAATAAGCATTTTTTTATCTTTTTCCAAGTCAAACACTATAGATGTGATCTACATGGTTTGCTTAGTAGAAAACGAGTTTCAAATCATGTGTTTGCAACACTTAAGCAGACTTTTCAAGGGCTTAAAAAATCAACCCATGTTGAATAGATCTTTGTGGTCAAATTGTCAACACCTGTATCAATATCGTATTGTACACAATACACTATATTGCAGTATTGGTACATGAAACACTATGATATACACCCTTGTATAACCTTAGTTGTGAATACAATGCAGAGATGTATCGTACGATACACACTGTATTCGGATGCCAATGAAGCAACACAAGAGGGCAATAAGCCAATAACGCATGCCACCAAGGGCAATACAAATGCACCAAGGCAAATAGAATATGAGAGAGCACCAACATAAAAATATAATTTTTATTAATAATAATGCTCACAAAAAAGCATACATGATAATGGGTTTAAAGCCCATTTAAATAGACACAAGACAGATCATACTAGCATTTAAAAGTGCCTAACGGCCCTTTTGGGGGCATATTTCCCCCTTGTGATGTATAAATAGGGACTTCTAGTCCCCTTGTGAGCTATGTATGTTTTATGAATTCTCTAATCAATAAATTGATTATTTTTAAGTGTGTTATCTTGGCCCTTAGTGGCTTTTGTGATTGAACCTATATTTGGGCTGTGTGAGTGACTCTTTTTGCCCTTGTGACTCTTGTGCATGAACCCTATTGGGTTGCGTTTGTGTGAGTTGTGAGAGCACCTTCATTTCATTAGACCAATATGCTTTTTACAACATTGGTCAATACAACTTGCACCTATGATTTTTAGCTAGGTAGTAAAATATCTTGAATAGTAGGAAAATACATATATATATATATATATATATATATATATATATATATATATATATATACTTTGCACATCATTTGACCCCAGTACTGCTATAATAACCACATCATCTCTTTCTTCTTTTATCAAATATACTCTCCAGACTATTTTGACACTTCTACTACAACAACAACCATCTCTTTTTTTCTTCTCGCATTTGATTAAACCACTACCACCACCATCATCATCATAATCATCTTCTTTTTACCTTCTTTTTATCATCATTCACAACTATTACAATCATCATTGTTGTTCATTACAAACCATACCATCACAAACATCATGATTATCACCATCATCATTATTAGTATAAAAACCGTCACTATCATTATGAATATTGCAGTACATAGGGACACAACCACTTTTACGAAGTTTTTCAATACGACTACAAAGGAATGCAGTAAAAAAGTGAAAATCAAGCACCCATGCAACATAGATAACGTCATCCTTATATTTTCTGTCCAAAGAGTCCATAACATGAAATTACTTCAGGGGGAGAGAGAGAAAAGCAGGCTGTATTTTCTTTCTTAGATGGCTAAGGTATTTGGTTCATCAATCTCAATGAGCCAAAGCTACAATCCTAGTACCTAGAAATGATTTTCCACATTGTGATGGGCATCCCTTTAGAATATAACTCATCTTAAACTACACATGATACAATATAAGAGTTAAGCCTATTTTATTATTTGAAGTTGAACTGTATGCATTATTACTACAACAAGAGGTATCAAGAATGAGCAATGCACCATTAATCAATTGATATCTAGGTTGTAGCCAGAATGACTCAAGAAGCTTCAAAGAATCCATGTAGTCATCTAAGCAATGCCACCACCATTTTTCAATAACTCCATGGCTGGAAACTGGATAAGGAAAAAGGTGGATTACAGCCATGTGCAGCTGGAATATGGCAAGAGCAACAGCCTATGCCAAGAAGGCCATGACCCACCAATTTTGGGATCCTTCCTTCAAAAAATGGTTTGGGAAGAGAGGGAGGAAAGGAAGATGAGAGAGATGGGAATAGGCAAAAGAGAGAAGCCTGATTTTTGGGTCCTCCAAAATGTGGTTTGTTAAAATAGCTATTTTTTGTTTCCCATAGTTTCATTCTGAGAGGGTTTGCCTAACTTCTGTTCCATCAATGGAATGGAGTTGAGCAGACGAAAACAACAATGTGCGAGTCACCAAAATGCCCCATATCATCTTCATGACAATCTGGAGAGAAGATGACTCATTGAATGGCTCATTGGCTGTAAATATCCAGCCACTTAGTATGGATGATCTAAGAGAAGCCGACCAATAAAAGGTAAGAAGGTTGAACATGAGCGATACAATCTTTCTCTAAGTGGGATCAGGTGAAAACATTGTAGTGTCACTATCCCATCTTTATTAGTCCATTCAGATGCAGTAAATGTCTTTGAAAAAAAGTAGCCCCTTTTTCTTTTGCTCAAAATAATTTTACAGCAGCCAAGGAAATTTGAGCAATTGTAAATCAAATTCAATATAGATTTAGACAAAACAAAAATCATTTTTATATTCTAAATCCACATTAACACAAGCATCATTAACTGAATAGTCATATTCTTTGAAAGTTCTAAAAGAATATGTGAGAATTTGTAAACTGTATTATTAACTGAATAGACTCCAGACAATGATCAATAAAAGGTAAATAGAGGCTACAGACTTGCAGCCACTGTTAAAATATGTTGATCCTTAAATGTACATATATATATTTATATATATATATATATAAAGATACGTATACATATATATGTATATGTATACATATCTCTATTTATATATATATATAAATATATATATTTTATCTTCCTAAAATACCCTCAAGGGTATTCTTGTAAATTAGCATTTTACGCATATTCCAATTGGAATATGCATTGTAATTTTTGTTTTATTTTTATTTTTTGTTTTTTATATTTTTGGATTTCGTACCACATTGGGGGCCTCCCAAAAGTGACGTTGGGAGCCCCCAACGGTCACAAATGTGACCGTTGGGGGCTCTCCAACGTCCCCTTTGGGAGCCCCCAAGGTGGTCCCTTTTCATGCTTATAAATAGGGGATTTCCCCTTTGTATTTTGTATTCTTGAGGGAGCTTATGCTCAATTGTAATGGGGTTTTCACCCCTTCTCCATTATTCTTCAATGATATGTAACTTATGACTTTAAGTCATATTTTTCCCTTTTTATGGGTTTTATGTATTGGCACATTATGTGCGTGTGTTGTTTCCCTTTAATGGGTATATTTGCACTTTACGTGCATAAGTATGGGTTCATTATTGAACCCAAGGTATTCCAAGTCACTTTCTAACATGGTATCAGAGCAAGGTCACGATGGGGTTGTCTCTTGGTGCAACGGAAAGCGTGTCGCTCAAGAAATGGTGAAGTATTCATTGCTCTTCCTAAAGTATTATGCTTTTGAAGTTATTCGGTATGTATCCCTTTTCTCAAAAAGTATTATGCATTTGAAAGTATGTTTCTTGCATATAGTTTGTTCGTTTTGATGGTCATGATAGTTGAATTATTTCTTTTCACATTTCGTGTGCTCATATATTTTGAAAATATCTCCTTCTAAATTTGGTGAAATCGTTTGTTGTCCAAATATAAAATTCATGTCTATTTATCGAACTACTCATAGCATATAATAGTAATTTATGTTTTTAAAAATTACCTTCAATTATGTGAGATTTATAGTTCTTAAATAAGTATTTCATGATTGACCTATAAGTTAACTTTTAAAAATTATATATGATCTCTTGCTAAAATAATGATCTTTACTTAAAATTTCTTAATTCTCATATGAACCCTAATTTGATTTGAGTTCCTCTCTTGATTATGGATTTTAGTGCATTTTTTGAAAAATTTGATATAATCATTATATGAGAATCTCTCACATCTAAAATCTTTGTTGAATCCTAAAGTAGTTCTTGTTAATGATAACTTATAAGAACTCCTAAAAAGTTTTTCAATGTTTCTTTTTTTGAAAAATTATTTATGATAAACCATTAGGAAAGATTGTTTTTAAAAAAAAAAAAAAAGGAATTTCCCACATAGAATGCATAGTTCATCTATTGCATCATTTTTTGGTATAAATGATTTCATTTTTCATCCTTATAAACTTGTTGGTTTGTATTTTTCATAAGGTTTCGAAATCTCTTAATAATATCTTTAAAAATGCCTACATTGGCCATAATATAGTTTTAGTTGTCCTCAATTGCACTTGTCAAGCATGTAATTACATAATTAAAACTTGAGAATTTCAAGCATTGCTCTTTTTATAAAGTGCATACTTGCTCACTTTTGTGTATTTTTGTATTTTGAGCACATTTGCTTCTCAAAATATTTGTGCTTATATGCGTTCCCTCTTTTTTATGATATACATGCCTTAGTGCATGTTTGTTTACACCTTGGTGTGTATTTGTTCAAGTATTGTATGAATGCTTTTGTGCACATCTTTTATAAAGCCTTGTGTGCTTACATGTGTATTGTCTCTTCGTAGACATTTTTGCATTATGGAGCCTTTATGCACATTTCTTATTGTGAAAAACATAATGAATTTAGATATTGAGTCCTTTTTAAATCATTGTAAGTGCTTATAGCACTTTGTACGTTTCCGCATATCTCATCTCAATCAAAGAATATTTAAAACTTGTTGTATGGGATTTAATCCCAAATCTATAAATTTTCAAGTACTTTTTCCTTGAGTATTGTGTTAAAGCCTTCTTTGTGAACCATTACGGTTCTTATGATTTCTTTGATTAAAAGCTTGATTGTCTTGATGAATTCTTTATGTTGTGGTCTTTTTGATACAAGACTTCTTTTAAAGATTAGGCATAATTCGTGTTTATGCAAAATTGTTTTTTGATGGATTATATTGGACCTTTGATTCAATTTGTTAATCGGTCCTCTTTGTAAAAACTTTTTGGAAAATGATTCCTTATGTGTTTATTGCCCTTTTGTGGCATTTATATTTGTCCATCACATGTTATTTAATGCATCATTTATTTGGCCTTATTATTGTCATATTAGAGATATTTGTCGAGGTGAGTTATGGGCACCTCGTGTTGTATCATTTTAGATTGTCCACCTTCCATATTATAGATGGTTGTTGAGGTGAGTTATGGGCACCTTGGGACTCTAAAATGAGTTGTTATTTGATCTCTAATTATGAGTGTGTCACTCATTTTTTCTCTTGTGGCCATTGATATTATGAATGCTTCTATGTAAATGTGATGGACATATGGTGTTTGAAACCTTAAATGCTTTAAGGTATATTTAAAATCAAGGTGTTTTGGGATTATAGCCCAACCTTTTACTTATGAATCTTATGAGTGCATTTGCACATTTGTGATTCCGAATGTTGTGCTTATTGTGCACATGTGTTCTTGTGTTTTTTCACAAGTGTTCTTGGTGTGTGTATGTTCACACATTTGTTCTAAAGAATATTATTTTATCATCTTGTTGAAGATACTTTTACATGCATTTATTCCAAAATGTTATTGTTATGAGTATTCATGTTTTAAAAGGAATATTGTTTCATTCGAGGTTTATTTTCATTACAAGTTTATTGCCTCAAAAGTATTTTCCTTTTATGCCCATTATCTAAGTGTCATCATATGTATACAAGAATTTTATTACACCTTCGTGTGTTTTTAGCCCTTTGTTGGCTTTTGATCTCTTGGTCTAGTATCTGAACACACTTGTCTTGAGTGTTTTTATATGTAGACAAGGCACGTTGATTCACACCATGGTGTGTGATTTTTAGCCTATGTTGGCATTTGTGTCATTGTTCTAGTCGCTTAAGATGTATGCCCATGGTTGGCTCATTTCACTCATTTCAAGTGCTATCATATGTAGACAAGAGATGTATTATGTTTTAGCCCATGGTTGACTTATTACTCTTGCTCTAGTAGCTGAACATACTAGGTTTTAAGTGTATTTTTTACGTAGACAAGAGATACTTTTTAGTCCATGTTGGCATGTATTCTCTTGTTCTTGTCGTATATGCACTTATTTCAAGTATTATTATATGTAGACAAGAGGTTCTTTTACACACATTTGTGTGTGTCTTTGGCCTTTAATGGCTTTATATTCTTGATCTAGTAGCTTATACACTTGATTTATGGGTTTTGGAGGACTAATGAGGAAGATGTTTGTAATGGATAAACTATTGTTGAAATTTGCAAAATTTCATTCATGACTTGTGTTTTTCAAGCAAATCATATTTTTGATATGCATATCAAGTTGATTTCTTAGCATTTAATCTATATATTAAGTGCTTATGGTTTTTGCCACCCTTATATGCAAAATGAGTATTATGTATGTCTTTCATAAATGATTTTAAAACCTTGTGAACTCTTGGGTTTATTTTGCCTAAAGTATGCTTGGAGACTTTGTTTCTCTTATTTGGCACTTCATTACATGTTTGAAGCATGTTCATTAATGAGTTCTTTGAGTATTAATTCATTTCATGATAAGTATATGCATATGCTCTTTATGGCCTTTTTGGGCCCTCATTCAATAATGTTTATGTATATCATGCCTCTTCGTAGGCTTATTGTGGTGTCCCTTAGTGGACCCTTTTTGTTATTCCTCATTATGGGGTTATATTTGTCCAACGTTGGACCTTATGAATGCATTATGCATTCTTGCAATTTATTTCTGCATAATTTGCTTCTGCTCATTTTGTTTTAAACATGATATATGATTTTTGAAACTTTGGTGTCATTTTCGCATAATGTGCATCTCTTCTAACCTGTGCTAGTTAGAAATGTTCCATTTGAATAAAAGTACAAAGATTTGTTTTACTTGTTTCTTTGTTGTTATTTCACAGGATCTTGGAGATAGGACAAAGAGAAGTACCCTGGATAGTTCGGGAAATTTGAAGACAATAGGAGGAAGGCCTTTTCAAGTTCCATTGCATCCTTGCCGGAGCCTCTTAGAGTCTTGCCCTTTGTTCAATCTTTTCGTTTCCCCGCAAAGATTGAGGGGGGGTGTTAAAATATGTTGATCCTTAAATGTACATATATATATTTATATATATATATAAAGATACGTATACATATATATATATATATGTATACATATCTCTATTTATATATATATAAATATATATATTTTATCTTCCTAAAATACCCTCAAGGGTATTCTTGTAAATTAGCATTTTACGCATATTCCAATTGGAATATGCATTGTAATTTTTGTTTTATTTTTATTTTTTGTTTTTTATATTTTTGGATTTCGTACCACATTGGGGGCCTCCCAAAAGTGACGTTGGGAGCCCCCAACGGTCACAAATGTGATCGTTGGGGGCTCTCCAACGTCCCCTTTGGGAGCCCCCAAGGTGGTCCCTTTTCATGCTTATAAATAGGGGATTTCCCCTTTGTATTTTGTATTCTTGAGGGAGCTTATGCTCAATTGTAATGGGGTTTTCACCCCTTCTCCATTATTCTTCAATGATATGTAACTTATGACTTTAAGTCATATTTTTCCCTTTTTATGGGTTTTATGTATTGGCACATTATGTGCGTGTGTTGTTTCCCTTTAATGGGTATATTTGCACTTTACGTGCATAAGTATGGGTTCATTATTGAACCCAAGGTATTCCAAGTCACTTTCTAACAGCCACATCCAAGATGAAAGAAAGACATGAAAAACTTGAAAGAAGGACAGAAATCATAAATAATACAGTAAAACAAAACCATGTCATCTTTTAATAATATAAAATCCATTCTTAATAGAACTTACAGTGAGTCCAACATATATAAGAAGTTCTCTGCATAAGAAAGATTGTTGAAAGGAAGAACTGGAGGCCTTCCAGTTGACCTCAAATATGCTGCTGCAGCAATTGTGGGTGCCTAATAAAAATAGAATAATTAGCAAAAGATGCATTTTATCAATGCTCATTTACACACAATACATGACTAAATAACCAAGTGGAAACCTGAATAAAAACTTCTAGGAGTTGAAGGCATTGGCAGTTTTTTGATAGGGCAATTTCTTGAGAAAATTTAAGAATCCTCTTGTTTTTAACATAATGGAAAATGAAGTACTAGAAGGTATTGATGGAGGTTTTATAACACAGCTAAATGTAGGGGAACCACAAAACGTTGGAAGACATAAGCAATTAAGAGAAACATTCTATATTCTCCTCAAATTTGAACTCCTTATGCCTATATAAATATATAACAAAAGCATCATTGCACATATCATAATATAATAAGTTTTATTCTTTTACAATTCTGAGAAAATATCAAGATATTTCCAATATATTGAAGACAATTACAATCATGATTGAGGAAAACCAACCACTTAAATCGTTTTCTACTCACATAAAATAAAATGTAAGTGGAAGCCTGAATTGGAAAAGAAAAAGTTCTAAAATTTGGGAAATTTTTAGTGCAATTTCTTGAGTAAATTTTAGAATATCAAATTTTTAAGATAAACCTTGGGAATAATTAGTAAAGAAATTTTGAAAAAAGAAGAATAAAAATTTTTGATGAAGTTTTTTAACAAAGTTAAAAGTAAAGAACTCCAAACATTAGAGAACATAAGCAATTACATAAAAATTCTCTCCAAGTAGAAATTTTTTTTATCGCCATATAAGGTATAATAGAATTATCATTATGCATATCACAATATAAAAAAATCCTGAAGAAATATTAGAATATTTTCAAAATATTGAAGATAATTGTGAATATGGTCAAATAAAACCACAGTCATCTAAACATTTTCTACTTGAATGCATAAACTAACAAATCATTTGTTAGCTTCACATACTGAATTCTGAACAAATCTTGTCAAATGCTGAAAGGCATACCTTCCCAAGTATACGAGCTATCTGCTTGTCTCTTACTTGCTTGGACTTGTAAAGATCTTGACCCTGTGAAGGAGGACATCAATATTACACACAAGTTAATTCCAGAAATACGGCATACTGTGAGTAAGTCAAGTTAATTCCAGATAAACAGCGTCTCGAAATAAACTATAGCTAAAATCATGCATTCAAGCATCCATCAAGCATGATGGTCATCACATACTCTAAGAGCAGGGTTGGCATCAGGATGAAAGATGGAAAGGGCGCCCATTGCACTGACAAGCATGCCCATCGGATGGGCATCATGAGGCATTGCATGTATAATATCCTGGGGCAGACAAAGAATTGTGTAAATCCTCCAAATTTTATCTATAAACATTAAGAAAAACGAAAAAAAAAAACACAAAATTTCACAATGCCCCGCTAGAGTGGATGCTCTCTACGAGCTATACAGGAAACTGCATTAGACATCTAAAGAGAGAGAATAAAAGCAAAAGTATAAACAAATAGAAGCAAACCAGGATGCCTTGAGGAACGACAGAGTGCTGAGCGATCACAAACTCCCACTCTGCCAACTGGCTTTGCGAGGGCAAATTACCATACACTGCAAAGGAAAAGAATGCAGTTTCAGCACCAACTTACAGGCACATTCACGAACAAAAGAAATAGGGAGATATAATTGCTTTCAACCAAGGAATTACGAGGGCAGGGAGGAGAAGTTCTCACTTAGAAGATAGGCAACCTCAGCGTATGTGCTGCTATCCGCCAATTCCTCGATGGGGTAGCCTCTGTACCGGAGGATGCCGGCGTCGCCGTCGATGTAACAAATCGACGAACGCACCGGCGCGGTATTGAGGTAGCCGGGATCATACATTTTGATGCCCTTGTCATGCTTGCCTCCGGTCGTTAACTGAACAGCGCCACAGACCACTAGTGAGCTCATGCGGGAAAGAAAGAAAGAAAGAACCAGAAAAACGAAATTACACGAGAAAAAATATGCTTCAAGATCATGTTGGTCGTTTTGGCTCATAATTCTCATAAATAAATCACAATTTCAAACGATTACTGCAGAAATAAGAAGAGGGGATGTGGAGAAAGAGGAGAAAATTAACAGAAGTTACGAATAGAGAAAACCTTCTTCAGATCGGTGGACTTGATGGTGCCTTCCTCGGAGACATCGATTTCGATCTTCTTCCCCGTCCGATTGTCTAAGACCGTCAGCGTCCCCGGAAGGCTCGCCGGAGAGCCGGCGTCTCGCGCTACGCAGACGCGCGAGAGCTCCAGAAAGGGCTGAGAAGAGCAGAGGTGGGAGGAGATGACCGCCAGTCGGTTTCTCCCGAACGCCGATGCGTCGACCTTCTTCTCCATTGTTGCTTCAATTAGAAAGTAAGAAACCTTTTAGCCGTCGTTGCCTTCTCTTCAATTAGAAAAATGGAAGTAACCTTCTCTTCTACGTCTCTCACTCATAGTCTCTTGCGTGTGTTTGTGTCGGCTTAAAATTAAAATATATATATATATATATAGGTAAGTGATAAATGATAAATGGTTTTATTTTTTAACTTTGACTGTACATATGTGATACTTTTTAAGTATTCAATTCCGACACATGGGTGTTCTTTTATAAAGTTACCATATGCCCTTGGGGGTAAGGGACCTAGCCTCAGCACGATGAGACCATATGACAGGCTGAGCCAACACGATCAGGTCTTTGTGTAGATTGTTGGAGGTCGATATACCCACATGACTGGTGGTTCACTTGCACTTTTGTGAACGGATATTTCAATACGCATGCTTTAATTAAATTCAAAAGAACATTTCTTTAAAAATCAAATATTTGCAAATCTTTTAAAGAGAAACTCATAATTTGATTTTCAATGCCAAATCAGATTTTCTAAGGAACACAATTTCACTAATTCAAAGAAGATAAAATAAAAGTGAAATGACACTTAAAAACTATAATTAAATTCATAAGAGATATGGCTAATTAACTTTGATGAAAATTGAAAAAAACTAATGGCTTCTTCAAAACCATTTAGAAAACTAGTTTAACTTGAATGGAGTTATTAAATTGAACTTAGTACCAGTAAAACCTTGTGATTTATGGAAACCAGTCATCTGAAAAAGATGTGAAAGTTGAAAATTAATTATTGAGTTTACTGGATTAATGAAATAAAATCTATTTAAGCAAAAGACTAACTCATTAAAACATTCAAAACAAAATTAATCCAAAACCAGAAGCTTCAACAATAATACAAGAAACCAGCATTTGAGGACCTTAACTGCAGCTATGAGAATTATAACAATCATTCTAATGAAGTTTTCTTGAGAAAATCTAGGTATAATTATGGAAACATGACTAATCATACACAGGAAAATTAATTGATTTCTAACTCAATCTTAACAGTCAACACCATAATTAATTGTAAAACAAATGCAACCCTAATCTTTGGGAAGCCCTAATACCTTAGCTAAAAAACTAATGTAAAGAAAATTTAACGTATGAAAAACTTCAGCTAATTACTCATAAGGAAATAACTAATGTTAAACCTAATTATTAAAACAATAATTAATGACTTACAAAAATAATTTAAGAAAAAATCTAACTACTAATAATATAATTAATTATTTACCTGAGAATCTCGTCAGGCCGAGCTCTAGTTCGTTAGCCCCTCTAACTTGTCTCTCCTCTTTTGATGCCCGGAGTTGAATGGGATGAAATTACCATTTCACCTTAGTTTTCTTTCTTATTTACATGTAAGCCCATGACCTCCTTTCTTATTTACATTAAGTGAATGTGTCAGCAAATACCCCCTATTTCAATCTTTTAAAAATATTTACAAATTTAAATTTCTGAAGAATAAAAAGTCAACTTTAGGGTTACAGTATAAATTTTAGAATTTTGTGGTTGGATCCAAAATCCAAAATTGCACCTCTTGAAATCTTAAGTATTTTTTTGGTATTATATTTTGTGTGAAAAGTTGGGAAGAAAACCTCTTATAATTTAATTATTAAAAATATATTCTAATTATGAACAACTTTCATAACACTTGGATAAGTAAAGATCCAGGGGCTTGACTTTTATATAAATTGTTATATTTAGAGTAAAATTAATGCATATAATTAGAGAAAATAGGGAAGGATATTACACAATGGGTCAGGTTTGACCTAGACCCAACCTATATCAAACCCTATAAGGTCAGGTCTGGTGTTAATTAATAAGAAGGTTCGATTAGATTTTATGTTGAACCCGAAGGGTCTAATTAATATATGGACTTGGGTATGGTTTGTGAAATTTCATACCAGACCCAGCCCGACCCGAGTTTCAACTAAGATCTGCAAATTTTTAATGTAAGAAAGACAAAAAATATTATTTTATCGGGTATGATTTGAGTTTGGTTCATGTAATCTTTATAGGATCCAAGTATATGGTTTCTCTTATTGTGGGTTCGATAGGACTTGAATCTGGATCTGCTACTAGCAAATCAAATCAGGTCTGGGTCTGGTTTCACTTGAGTCCGAACCAAACTCTACCTGTTGACACCCTAGTTAACTGGCCACCAAAATGCCCCTCACCAAATATTGCCAGTTTATAACCTCTTGCAAATTAGTCCTTACCTTATTCACATTTTTGCAAATTGGTCCTCCTATGAGGTCAGGTCTGTTAATTTGTCTACCCTTTAACAGTTACCGTCAGAAAAGCTAATGGCTGTTAACCTTACCTCAAGGACCAATTTGCAATGGTTAATAAAAAGGCAGGAACCAGTTTGCAAAATAGCATAAAGCAGTGACTATTTTAGAAATCAGCAATAAGGCAAGGACCAATTTACAAAAAAAAAAAAACTTTAGTTTCAATGTTACAAATAGCTTTTCGTCCAATATAAACTTGCTTGCTTATTACAAAACATGAAAGCGCATGACTTTTAATTGTGGAATTTAGAAGCACCACGAGTGTATAATAACTTGTAAGCCACTGGTATGATCCAGGGAGAATCAATACAGAGCAAGGTTATAATAACTTGCCAGAATAGGCTAGTTTAATAAGTGTTCTCAGGCAAAAGGACGTGTTGGATTTGTGCACCAACTTACGCAATAGATGACGTATTTCATGTTCATCTCGTCTAAGAATCTACTTGAGTCAGCAGATCAGGTTGATGTGGGGACATATAAAAAAAAAATTGCATATGGGTATGGCTAAGTTCGACTTACTACTATGCCTAACTTTTCCCAACTGATTCAATTTTGATCTGGACCCCATATTGGAGTTTCGAATCTGGACATGATTTAAGTTTTTAGAGTGTTTGTGTCCATTGAAATTGAGTAAGTATACTGATTTTCATTTGAACATGGTAAAAGTAGGTTGGGTTCGAAACCCTGATCCAACCGTATGTGTTCGCCTGATTCTGACCCTAAAACCTAATCGCATCTGACATGGATTTGGGTATAACATACCAGATCCGACAATATGAAATCCAGTCCATACATGGGTCAAGACTTTGAAACATTTGCATCCATGATCAAGTCGTACACTTTGTAAGCATCTCTCTCTCTTATATATATATATATATATATATATATATATATATATATATATATATATATATATTCTTAGATCACAATAGGCAAAATTATGCAGTAAAAAATAGCATGAGGCTTGTTATAGCAATCAAAACAAGAATATATGACCTTGTTGTTTGGATATAAACTTGAATTATGAGAGTGAATATGTATAGCCTTTTTCAATCAACCTCAGATAGAGAGAGAGGGAGATTTTTTTTTCATGAGAAACCTCGGGATCAAAGACCTAGTCGCACTGGCTATGTCTGCCGTAACTTACGGTCACTGTCCTGACGGTGTAAACCTGTGGCACCACCTTTTGCCCCCAGGGAATCTCTGTCATGGGCCTATTTCCTTCAATGGGCCAGCGCGGCGCGACGGTCCTTCCTTACCACCGCAAGCCTACTCGTTAGCTCGCTTGCCGGTCGCGGAAGCTTTTAATCAGAGTGCAAGAGAGCAAGAGAGAATAGAGGGAGAGAAATTGCAATCACAAGAAGCAATCACAACGAGGGTGAACAAAAGAAAGCTCAACGCATTTACTTCATTCACAATTTTGCCCGCAGGCTATTACAGTTCAAGTATACGGGTTGCCCCTTCGGGGTATTGATTCACCTGAACCGGGCAGCTTACATCAGACTCAACAAAAGCAAAACAGACTTTAAGCGCAACTGTACACTGTAAGTCGCAAAGGAACATGCTCCCCCCTTCAAATCATGCGTCGTCCTCGACGCCATCTGTTTCGTGGTAAGCCCTGACTTCAGCCGGGTAGCGGTTGTTCATTCGAAATGCAGGCTCCCACGTTGGTTTCGTTGTTTCCTCCCACTGCACCAAGTATTTCTTCGCTTGTCCCAAGTAGTTGACCTTGTGGCGAAGGATCTGACTGAGGTGCTTCTCGGCCCGTTGTGCTGCCGGGGCCCTCTGCATAATGGGAGCGCGTTGCGGCACATTGCGTTCCGGGTCTCCATCATCTGGATGGAACTGCTTGAGGTTGCACACGTGGAACACCGGGTGCACCTTGAAGTCTGGGGGCAACTCCAGCTTGTATGTCAGCTTGCCCACCTTCTTTTTTATGGTGAAGGGTCCCTCATACTTTCTGAGTAGTCCGCGGTGCCGCCCGCAGAAGATGCCTGTGCGACCAGGATATAACTTCACCAACACTTGGTCCCCAACTTGGAACCCTGTGGGCCAACGGTGTTTGTCCGCCCACTTCTTCATTCTCTTTGCCGTTTTGTGTAAGAATGCCTTCGCTAACTCATTTTGCTCGTGCCAGTCGCGAACAAACTGATAGGCGAATGATGGGTTTCCCTTTTCCTGTGTGGCAAGAGTGTGCGGGGTCAATAGCTGCTGCCCCGTGGCTATCTCGAACGGACTGTGGCCTGAAGACTCGCTCTTCTGCAGATTATAACAAAACTGTGCCACATCAAGGAGCTTCACCCAATTTTTCTGATTGGCACTAACAAAGTGCCTAAGGTACTGCTCCAGGATCCCGTTGATACGCTCTGTCTGCCCATTTGTCTGCGGATGGAAGCTAGTTGAAAACAGCAACTCAAAGCCAAGTAGCAGAAATACTTCACGCCAGAACTTGCCTCGTGAAGCGAGCATCACGATCACTCACAATGCTCTTTGGTATGCCCCAGTGCTTCACCACATGCTTTACGAACAACTCTGCAATCTTCTCTGCAGGGCACTTCTTAGAAGCTGGGATGAAGGTGACATACTTTGAGAAACGATCCACCACAACCAAAATAGAACTGAGGCCCTCTACCCTTGGCAGACTAACAATAAAGTCCATGGAGATGTTATCCCAAGGACGTTCTGGAATTGGTAGAGGCTCAAGGAGACCGTCAGCCTTCTGGTTTGTCCCCTTATCTTGCTGGCAGATGAGGCATGTCCGCACATACCCCTCAACGTCGTCTCTCATCTGCGGCCAATAGTAGCCGCGCTCAAGGAGTGCTAAGGTCCGCTCCTGACCAGGATGGCCGACCCATAGTGTATCATGGAACTCCTTGAGTAGCTCTCGGCGAAGGCTTCCCCACTATGGTACAAAGATGCATCCCCCTTTTGTTACGAGGAGGCCATTCTGTAGCCAAAATCGCTGAGTCTTCCCTGCCTGCGCCAGAGAAACAAGGTGTTGTGCGGTCGGATCCTGCTGCGTACCCTCGCGGATGCGGCTCAGCAATGCACCCTCCAAATGCACTTCAGAAGACTCCGCACGCGCAGCTGCCAGTTCAGCCCTACGGCTCAGGGCATCTGCCACAACATTGGTCTTTCCAACCTTGTACTCCAAGGCAAAGTTGAACTCAGCCAAAAACATCTGCCATCGAGCTTGTTTAGGCGTCAACTTCTTTTGTGTCTGAAAATAGCTCGTGGCCACATTGTCCGTCTTGACGACGAACTCGGCACCCAAAAGGTAGTGCCGCCAGGTCCTGAGGCAATACACAATGGCGGTCATCTCACGTTCGTGCACTGTGTAACGCCTCTCTGCATCCTTCAGCTTGTGACTCTCATATGCAATCGGATGACCATCTTGCATAATAACTCTGCCAATGGCAAAGTCTGAGGCATCAGTGTGGACTTCGAAGGGTCACGAATGATCAGGCAGTCGCAGCACTGGCTCCCTCACTAAGGCTTTCTTCAAGCCATCAAAGGCATCTTGGCACGCTCATGTCCAGATCCATACCCGATTCTTCTTTAGCAAATCTGTGAGGGGCGCAGCAATGAGGGAATAACCTTCGATGAAACGCCGATAATAGTTTGCCAAACCGAGAAATGACCACAATTCTGGCACTTTGCTTGGCGGAACCCATTCCTGGATGGCCCTTATCTTCTGCCCATCCATACGCAGCACACCACGCCCCACAACGTGACCAAGAAAGCTAATCTCCTCCTGCCCGAAGAGACACTTCTCTCGTTTGACACAGAGGTCATTCTCCTTCAGCACCTGAAACACTGTTCGCAAGTGCCCGACATGTTCCTCCATGTTGCTGTTGTAGATCACGATATCATCCAGGTAGACTACCACAAACTTATCTAAGTAAGGGTAGAAGATCTGGTTCATTAAAGTCGTGAACGTGGCTGGAGCATTTGTCAACCCGAATGACATTACTAAGAATTCGTAAGCACCATAGCGGGTGACGCAAGTTGTCTTCGGCTCATCACCTTCGGCAATCCTCACTTGCCAGTAACCCGATCGCAGATCTAGCTTGAAAAAGATACGGGCATTGCCTAGCTGGTCGAACAAGTCCGCTATCAATGGCAATGGGTACTTGTTCTTCACCGTGATCTTATTCAAGGCACGGTAATCCACACATAACCGTTTAGAGCCATCATGTTTCATCTGGAAAAGGACCGGGGCACCAAATGGGGCTTTTAATGGACGAACAATGCATGCGTCCAACATCTCGTCTAACTGCCTGCGCAGTTCCTTCAGCTCAACTGGACCCATACGGTATGGAACCATTGCAGGAGGCTTCGCTCCCGGGGTCAACTCAATCTTGTGGTCGACCTCGCGTCTTGGCGGAAGACGCTTTGGCAATTCCGGAGGCATCACCCCCCGAAACTCCTCCAACAATGGGGCTAGGGTCGGTGGCACTGTTGCTTCCACCTTCTCTTCCTCTGCGCGCACTGCCACTAAGAATGTCTGCTCCCCATGCTTGACACCCTTCTTTAGTTGTATTGCCGACAACACTGAAGACTTGCCTTTCTGCGTAAGGCACTGCACTGTGTGGGATAGGTCTGACTCCATGATCGTCAGCGTGTTGAATTTTGGCAACATCATAACATTCTGGCTTCGCAGAAACTCCATACCCAAAATCATCTTGAAATCGTCCAGGGGCACCATAGAGAAGTTGGCTTTACCGACCCAACTTCCCACTTGAATAGCCGCATCCCTTGCTTCACCAAGGATGGGCTTGGCCTCAGAGTTTACCGTTTTAATGGTCCTCTGCTTTGGCCCATGCTTCAAGCCCAACCGCTCTGCCTCTTCCCGCGACACAAAGTTGTGTGTGGCCCCGGAGTCTATCATTGCTGAAGTAGACTTTCCATTCATAATAACTTCAGCGTACATGAGTTCCTTACTGACCTGCATGTTTTTAGCTGCACAACTTCTGGCTGCATTGATCGATCGCATGGCGCCCATCCTCGGTTGCATAGTCTTAGTGTCACTGCATTCTTCCTGTGCAACATTGGCTTGCCCGTCGTCCTTTACAAGGCGCTTTGGGCATTGCCGGTCGATATGTTTATCACCACAGAACCAACATGAAACAACCGCACCCTTGTTGCTGTTGTTATGCTTTGTGTAGTTCTGTTTCTTTTCGGATTGATGGCGTGTCGACGCCTCACCTTTATCGTTGCGCTACTCATCCTTCTTGCCTCCGTGGTCAGGCTTCTTCCCAACTTTGGTTGATGGGGTAAAAGGCTTGCGTTGAGTGTCAACTAAGCGCTCAGCCGCCACATATGCATCTTCCAAAATACGGGGGTTGCTCCTTTCCACTTCAGACTGTGCCCATGGTTGAAGTCCCACAATGAACCAGCTGAGCATGTCGTCTTCTAACATGTTAGGTATCTCCAACATAAGCTTCTGGAACGTTCTGACATAGTCTTGCAACGAACCGGTATGTTTGAGCTCGCGAACCATCCGGTAAGCCTGTCTCTGCACATTTCTTGGCATAAAGTAGTTGCGCAACTCTACTTTGAAGTCGTCAAAGGTGTCTATCACACATTGACCCCTCTCCATGTCATTGTGCTTCCGCCTCCACCAAGCGATAGCATCACCATCAAGTAAGGCTGCTGCAGCCTTGATCCTCAGATCTTCGAGGGTCACATTCTGTATATCCAAGTAGTCTTCTACTTGGAACAAGAAGTTCTCAATGGCCTTGCTGTCGTGAGAACCATTGAATTTTGCAGGTCTAGGTACATCAATCATTGATGGTCTCTCATCATTTCCGCCATTCAGGGTCACCGTCCGCTGCAACGTACGGTTTCTCAACTCAAGATCGGTCACTGTAGTCGTCAACGAAGGGACTTGCCCCATTAGTAAGTTCACCTGCTCTTGCAGGCTCACCACTACATCATTCAATCCATTGAATGATTCACATGCGTGTGAAATTGCTTCATCATGCGAAGTCACATCTTCCACCAGCTTGTTAACAGTTGCAGTCAACTCTTCTTGGCCTCGAGGTGAACCCATCTCCTCAGCTTCGACAACTGCCTTGCCTTTAGTGTTGCGCAAGTGTTGATAAGGCGCCACGATGTCTTGCTCACAAAATCGCAGCCTGTCGGCGTGTCTGTCGACACCGACTCCGGAGTCCCTTCCCCAGCACGAGAACGGGCTCTGGTACCACTTGTCACGGGCCTATTTCCTTCAATGGGCCAGCGCGGCACGACGGTCCTTCCTTACCGCCGCAAGCCTACTCGTTAGCTCGCTTGCCGGTCGCGGAAGCTTGTAATCAGAGTGCAAGAGAGCAAGAGAGAATAGAGGTAGAGAAATTGCAATCACAAGAAGCAATCACAACGAGGGTGAACAAAAGAAAGCTCAACGCATTTACTTCATTCACAATTTTGCCCGCAGGCTATTACAGTTCAAGTATACGGGCTGCCCCTTCGGGGTATTGATTCACCTGAACTGGGCAGCTTACATCAGACTCAACAAAAGCAAAACAGACTCTAAGCGCAACTGTACACTGTAAGTCGCAAGGGAACAGTCTCATTGCTTCAGCATAAGCAAGGGGCATAATATAACTCAAGCAGCTGAGTATGTGAGAATGGAGGCTTGACCACCCGCATAGTAGCCAAGGGCCCCTCCCACTATGTCAAACCCCTTGGGGTTAAGAGAGATGGTTTAACTTAAAAATTAATAAGGTAAGCACAGCTCATTTTGGCATGTGATCTTTGGTGCAAATCTCCAGCACATTAGTAAAAAGACATAAAAGTGTGAGGAGAAGAGAATCTAGGCTTATGTAAAGGTCCTTGCGAAAGTATTTAGAGAATCAAGTTACATGCAGAGTGACAAATCTCGCCAGATTTATAACATTCTCACGAAAAAATATCCAAAAGTTAAAAACGGTATTTTCTCATGATTTTTCATAAAAATATAAATATTGTGCTTTAAACACATTATTTATGTTTTATGGGCTATTTATCGTGAAAAACCACATGGTTTTTATTTTTGAATATTTGTATTTATATTTCCTTGTAAAATTTTATTTTTATATTTTTACTTTATTTTTTATATATTGCTGAGATTTTGCCAAAATGCAAGTTTTTCAGAAACTTTTCAATTTCTCACAAGTTTTTGGCTGCCGATATTCTGTCATTTTAAACTTTTGTCACTATGGTTAAATGTAATTTCTCTATTTTATTTGGATAAACCGATATGAACACATTAAACCTAACTATAATAATTTGGACTCATGAGCTCATAGAATAAAAAATCTAAACCATTTAAGAACAGTCCGGACTCTTTTTTTGGAAAATGAGTGCACTATCATGAAAAATGACACGTTTTCTGAAATGCTCCATAATTTGCGAAATCGTTGGTGTCAACAATCACAAATGTCTGCCTTTTTTAGGATCTTTTTACCCTTCGCATGAGCAAACCTCCCGAGGTTCGTGTGATATATCAGTTTGTTGTCTCAATCTCACAACATTTTACTAAAAAGTACATTCACAGTGGACCTCACGAAGATCGCATAACCAAATTTGCAAGCCTTCTTTAATTGAAACCTGTGAAACTTCACAAATATCGTACGACATTGACATATATAGTATGTCATTCGTGAGATACCATGTGAATCTCCTTTAACTAACTGATCCTCAAGGAGGTCCGTAAATATGTGGCGGCATTCACATATTAGTATTGCAAATATCCTTAACCTTCACACTCTCATACGAAGATAACAAATATGTACTTTCATAAATAATGTATGATCTGGACGTAGATCCAATATTATGTGCTAACATGCACAAATTTTTAGCATGTGAATTTTTGTACATTTACATGTTTGGTCAATCATATATAAGGCCTTTTTTTTCTTTTTTTGATTCTTTCTAGAAAGAACCCTAACCCTTTTTCCTTTAGAACCCCTAACCATATTTTCTCTCCCCTTGTTGTGATTTTTGTGAAATTTGTTTGCTCTATTTTGATGAGGTTGTGGTATCTTTTTATTGACTTTCTCGGTTAAATCAAAATATGAGTTTCATACAAATAATATATATATGCATATTGTTTTATTTTATTCTAAAACTTTTTCTTTTTTTTAGATATGAGCATCTAATAGCCTTGTAGTATGTGTATTTGGTTATTGTTATTAATATTTTACATATGTTTTAATGCATTTTATTTAATATTTGACACCATATTTACCGATTAGGGCTTGCAATATTGAGGCTTTTCTAAAGATATATATTTGTTGCTATTGTAGATTATTTATGTTTGTTTGTTTGTTCTTTATTTAATATTTGGTAGTTTTGTTTTAGGTTAATGAGGCTATAGTTGATTGCGCACAAGCATGTAATTATTGTGATGGGGTTGGGGTTGATTGTGCACAACCATGGAATAGGGGTTAGGGTTATTGTATATAGTTGGTTTTTAGAGTGGTTGTTCTTATGTCTTTTATTAATTGAATGAATGAAGAATATATGAATGACATGTTATTTTTATTAGATGAATGATATATTTTATGGTTGGTTTAGGCAATAAATGACGGCTTTCAAAAGGGTTAAAGTACACTAATGCAACATTGATCACCTTACTTGGAGATCAATAATAGTCTAAAAAAATATTAGCTTAATTTAAGAAATTTAATTCTTTATATGCAAAAGAGTTATTGAGTCTTTGATATAGTTATTCTCCAAACTTAAATAACCAACAAATATTGATAGATATTTTGGACGATGATAATATAGAATCAATGTTATTTAGTAGTGATATTTACCTAGTTGTTCACAAAGTTAAACAAGAAGCAGGTACACCATCTATTAAGCTCAGTCCTTTGGCGAACATTCAAAATTTGTTGGACTTTTTAATTTATATTTAAGATGTAGGTGTAATAATTAAAGTATTATTTTTACAGTTAATCTTGAAGCTGAAAAAGCAAGAATGTTGCATGCATGAAAGCAAATAAAGAGATAAATATGATAAATTTTGATTTAGTTTATGTATCCAAACATTCAATTAGTGGTAGCAACAATCATGTTGATAGTGGAGGATCGAATGATGATGATGATGAGTATATCTTGTCGGCTGAGGATGACTCAAAATGATAGGAGAGGACCAAGACATTGATGACATGTGACAAATAATTGAAGATGAAAATGATACTCAAGTGACAATTGAAAAGTTGAATTCTTTGTTTGTAGTGTAAGTTATACAAGCATTTATTGGGCATTAAAACTATTTTTATACTAATGAGACTTAGTTGAATAGGCTTTTCAAGGGATTCTCATACATTGAAGAACAATTAAAAATTTAAAGTAGAGCTATCTCAATTGTACGACGAGTTGCATAATGAAAAACTTAATGATTGAGAAGCTTTTCAGTGGTTAACAACAAACTCAAACGATCAAAACATCGATGTTGGTCAAAGGTTTAATGATTTTCAACATTGTTATGAGTTTTTGAAATATCACATGATCAAGAATAATTATAAAGAAAAAATTATGAAGAGTTGCAGTAATAGTCATTATCATATGCACAGAAAAGAATAGAACATGCAGACTATGAGTGATTGCCTCTAAAAGATCCATTGCACAAAGGTGTGAGGAGCGATGTTCTTTCAAGTAAAGAAGTATGATACATAACATAGATGTGGTGGACCATTGGGCAATGTTCAAGTGAAAAAAATGGTGTTATTCGCAAACACATGCACGATAACTCGAAGATGACTCTAAAATAAATCATAAATGGCATCAATTGTGAGGAAGATATAGAGATTAGTCACAAACAAGCATGACATAGATAAGAATGCACGGAGGAAGAGCTATATGGTTCATTCGAATAGTCCTTCAATATGCTTTTCACCTATTTAAATCATTAGTAAACCAAAGGTATAATCAGACTAATAGGAGAAACTGATTTATTTGTTCTTATTATTTCGTCCATGCATCAATAGGTTTTTAAAATGATGCCCTCTAGTTCTTACAGCAGATGAGATATTTAAAAAAAAAATACAGGGGTATATTGTTATCGGCCAATAGTATTGATCCTTATAATGAGGTATTTTTGATAACATTTATAGTTATAAACAAGGAGTCAAAAGATTCATGGTTATGGTTTTTAAAACATGTAAAAAAAGAAATTGCATACTTCGACGATTTTAAAGAGAGAGTAGAGTTGACTGTTATCTTAGATAGGCACACAAGGCTAAAATATGATATTCTCCACACATGTCCTACATGTCATGTTGGATATTGTATAAAATACTTGACGAAGAACTTTGCTAAGAAATTTGGTTCACATTTAGTACACTTTAGTGGAGCACAACTTGAGCAACCACAAAACAATAGTGCAATTATTTTCTTCAAAAAATCTGAAAGCAAGACTTAGTTGCATACAATTATATTGTCATCAACGTGAAAACAATATATTGAGCTATTGTTACAATGTTGATCTTGAGAAGCAATTATGCTCTTATAAAGAGTGGTAGGTCGGTGGGATTTCATGAAATCACATGCATTTTGTGATGCAATGCTACGGTGGACTCGGTACACACCGATCCACAATACAAGATCCAAACGCACGCGGAAGCTGAAATGATATAGAGTCTGAACAGAACTCTGGAAAACTAATTTTCGGGATCTGTGCACTCTGTTTCGACAGAGGAGATCCAAATGAAAGTTGTGCGTGATTCACACAACTTTCCAACGAATCCAAAAATACTAGATTTGGAGCAAGAACAACCACCCCACGGACTCGACACCGGGACTGCTAAACAAGTCCAACTCAGATTATCGTATTTCAGGGACAAATTGTTTGAAGTGAATTTTTGACCCTTCAAACATTGGAGTTTGGACAAACTCACAACTGACAAAATGAAGGTCAGATCCAGACCTTTCCAGAACACTAAATATTGTAATTTTTGGATTTTTTTACAGGCCTCTACACATTTTTGAATTTCAGAATGGTATGAGTTATTGTTTCAGAAAATAAAATTCAAAGATTCGACAGTAGCAGAAAAAATCAATATTTTTGAGGCAACTAAGCAACGATTCAATCAAAACCAAAAACATAAAAGTTGTAGGTCTAAATTATAACTTTCCACAAAATCAAAAAAATTGAAATTTCATTCAGGGAATCTCCAAATAATTAGAAAATACTGAACACTATTATGTTGGTTCTGTAGCAGAAATGTAATAGGAGACTTTTGTGAGTCTGACAACTTGATAGACAATTTCAGAGGTTCAAACGGATGAATCGTAAAGAGGTATCAACTACAAAGTTGTAGACAATCTTCTTCGATTTCCATAAAGCTAAAGAACATGAAAATCCGCTCAGTATTGAGTCTGATATGGATGTTTTATCAGGGACTTTTCTGTTAACTTGTAATAGCGATTTGGTCCTTTTGAAAGAACCTGAGTTCATTCACACACATCAACAACTCGAAATAACTTAAGATCAAATGAGACAAGTTTTAACATGAAAAAATACTTCTAACATGCCTTCGCAACTCTTTAATGGTCTAGCAACATCAAATCATGAACAATCGCAACAAATGCGAATAAAAGTAGCTAAAGAAATAGAACGAAGAACCGATAGAGATATCGGGGCTGAAATCGATAACGGCCGTCGTTGGAAAGCAACCGATGCCACAAGAGAGATACGAACAATAGGGATGGATGAGCAACCACCACGAACAAACTTAGAACAGCCACCACAAATAGAACCTCTTCACAAGAGCACCTTCCACTCAAAAACGAAGTTCGGTTTTCCTTTCACACTAAGATAGCTTTCTTTTTAGCACCAACCACACCAAAAACTTGATTTTTCTCACTCTAGAACCAGCCACACTACTAATTTCGAAATTAAACAAGGCCCCTCACCCCTTGGACTACCTCCCTAGTTAAGGGCTTAGGTTGCTTGGGAAGAGCCACAATAAAGAGACCTTGGCCTTCCCAAGCTTTGCACCAAAATGAGTGTGCAAGCCTAGATTTTGTCAAATGCTAATAACTTCACAAAAGTCCATTTTTGACTTTGGTCTGGTCAACATAAATTCAAATGAGGTCCAAGATGGACCACACTAAAGTGGTGCCACCTAGGACCCCCTTCATGAAGACGAATCAAAATCTGGATCCAAATAGGCTATGAATTGGATCCTGCACCAACACCAAGAGAGAAGCGAATTTGCGAAAAAATAAAAACTACCCTTGGACCTCATACACCCTCTAGTATCACAAAAAGATCCTACAGGGTACCACAACTATCCGGATCCGTAGAATCCGGCTCCTAAAAAAAATAAAAAAAATACATGAAATAACTATTGATGAAGCAAAATCCAAAAATATGATTCTGTAATGGAATCAAAGCAATAAAAGGATCACGAAGAGCATCAACTAACTGGGAGATCCACTAGGACCACGAATGTCCTGCAAGCGTGTGGATCTCCTTGGGTAGCGACGTCCGGAACGAGTTTGGATATTTGGATTGGGATCCAAATCTGCTTCTGTTTCTGGATGCTCTGCATCATCCCCCCCAGGTTGAAAAGGCTTCATCCTCGAAGTCGACTCCTCACCTTCAACATCACCACGGTACCGCTCCAAGTGTTTGACGTTGAACACATTCGAAGTTTTGAATTGAGGCGGCAATTGAACCCTGTAAGCATTAGAATTAATGATGTCAGTAACTGTACAATGACTAATGCGCTTAGGCGCCAACTTACCATGCAACTCAGGAGGTAAACGCTCTTTAGTAGGAGTAACCCATACCAGATCTCCAAGTTCAAACAATACTTGTTGATGCTTCTTATCATAGCTTGCTTTATACTTACTGATGTTGTCTTGAAGATTGAAATGTACCTGTTCATGAATATCTTGCAATAAAGAAACACGGTCTTGAACAAAATTTAAAACAGGACCAATAACATGAACAGGAGCTAAGTCAACAGAAGAACATTGATTAAAACCATACAAAACAGTAAAAGGGATAAATCTAGTAGAACGATTTACAGACTTATTAAAAGCAAATTCAGCTTGTGCAATTATTTGAGTCCATGACATAGGTTTATCATTAATTAAAGCTCGCAACAAATTTCCTAAAGACTGATTAACAACTTCAGTTTGACCATCGGTCTGAGGATGATGGACAATGCTAAATTGTAGATTGGTTCCTAACTTTTTCCATATTTGACGCAAAAAATGTCCTACAAATTTAACATCTCTATCAGAAGTGATAGTTTTTGGAATGCCATACAATTTATAGATTTATTTGAAAAACAAATCCGCAATATGAGATGCATCCATGGTTTTTCTACATAGAATGAAACGAGCCATTTTTGTGTATTGGTCGACGACCACAAAGACAGAATCAAGACCATGAGAGGTCTTAGGTAATCCTAAAACAAAATCCATGGTTATATCTTGCCAAGTTTTTTCAGGAATAGGCAATGACAAATACAACCCAACATTTGTGACATTTCCTTTCGCGATATGACATGTATGACATTTTTCCACGAATCTATTCACTTCCTTTCTCATATGGGGCCAAAAATATGTTGAAGACACTAAATGCATTGTCTTGTCTCGACCAAAATATCCCTCATTATGTATCTCAGAAATCAAACGTTGCCTCAGGGAACAGTCTGGGATACAAAGTAAATTGCCTTTAAATGAAAACCCATCAACCAGTGAGAAATTGTCATGAGGATGACTTGTCACTTCATTAATAATTTTTGAGAAATAGCTATCTCACTTATATAATGACGCAAATTCCTCAAAACCCCAAACGGATGATTTCATGGTAGTCAGGAGAATAGTTTTCCTACTTAAGGCATCAACAACAACATTATCCTTTTCTGCCTTATGTTTCAGAACGAATGTGAACTCTTGCAGATATTCTACCCATTTGGCTCTACGGGCATTCAACTTATGCTGACCATTGATGTATTTGAGAGCCTCGTGGTCAGTATGGAGAATAAATTCTCGATGCACCAAATAATGCCTCCAGTGCATTAATGCTCTGACAATAGCATAGAATTCCTTATCATAGGTACTATACTTCAATTTGGCTTCATTCAGTTTCTCACTAAAATAAGCCACAGGTTTACCTTCTAGACTCAACACAACACCTATACCTACACCAGATGCATCACATGACAACTCAAAAGCAAGATTAAAATTAGGCAATACTAATACTGATGTCGAACAAAGATAGGATTTCAAACGCTCAAATGATTGTTGAGCCTCCGAATTCCATTAAAAGGTCTTACCTTTAATACAATCGGTCAATGGAGCAGCAATACTGCTAAAATGCGGAATGAACCTCCTATAGAAGGAAGCTAACCAATGAAAGCTATGCACGACAGTAATAGAGTTTGGCACAAGCCAATCTCGAATCGACTCGACTTTCGAAGGGTCAACAGATATACCTGACGTCGTGACCACGTAACCAAGGAATACAACTTCAGTGGCCCAAAAGACACACTTATCGATAGATGCATAAAACTGTTCCTTTTTTAGGATATCGAACACTAAATGTAAGTGTTCTAGATGTTCAGGTTCGGTTCGACTATATATGATAATGTCATCAAAATAAATGACCAGGAATTTACCGATGTAAGGTCAAAAAAATTGATTCATGATTCTCATGAAGGTAGATGGAGCATTGGATAGACCAAATGGCATTACGAGCCATTCATAGAGACCATCACGAGTTTTAAATGCGGTTTTTCATTCATCACCAGGCCTAACTCGTATTTGATGATATCCGCTACGCAGATCTAACTTAGAAAATATCTTTGAACCAGTCAATTAGTCCAACAGATCATCCAATCTCGGAATGGGAAACCTATACTTGATGGTTATCTTATTGATAGCTTGACTATCAATGCACATCCGCCACGTTCTATTCTTCTTGGGAACAAGAAGAATAGGAATCACACATGGACTAAGACTTTCACGAATGTGACCCTAGTCAGCAATTCTTCAACCTATCTACGAAGCTCTTCATACTCCGTAGGACTCATGCGATAATGCGGAGCATGTGGCAATACCGCGTCAGGGTGTAGATCAATATGATGTTGGACTTCCCGCAGAGGGGGTAATTCGTCCGGTAATTCATCTGGAAAGACTTCACGGAATTCCTCTAAAAGGGGTATGACTCTAGGATCTATGGTGTCAGACTTTGACTCACCACGTGATGAATCAGAATCAACAGAGAACAAGAAGTAACACATGCTAGATTGACTCAGAGCCTCTTGGAGCTCGTGTCTAGCAATAAAAGCACTTGAAAGTTTAACTTTTGAAGGAGCAAGTTTGGATGAAGTGGGGTGGAAAATTTGAGTGGAAACTGGAGTACGAGAAGATAAAGCAAATGACGAAGATGAAGACAAAGGTGGTAGATCCTTGGATGGATTTAAATGGATCTTCCGCCCCTCAAATATGAACGAGTATGAGTTGGATCGACCATTATAAATAACGGAACTGTCATACTGCCATGGTCTTCCGAGTATGATATGACTAGCATCCATGGGAAGCACATCATACCATACTTGATCAAAATAGGTGTTTCCAATCAAAAATTTGACCAAGCATTGCCGGTCGACACGAACATCAACGCTCTTTTGGAGCCAAGACATCTGATACGGACGAGGATGAATCTTACAACTCAAACCTAGCTTAGTCATGACTTCAACTGAAATGACATTCTCACAGCAACCTGAGTCTATGATGAACCGACACACTTTCCCATTAATGGTGCAAGCAGACTCAAATATATGAATTCTTAGCCATCGATCACTCATTTCTTGCCTCGGAGCCAAACAAACTCGCCTCGTGATGAGTGCTTCACCTCGATCAGGTAGCAATATATCCTCTTCCACAAACTCTTCTTCTGGTTCTTCTTCAAAGGATTCAATCTCTGGGTCATAAATGGGATCGAACTCAGGATTGAATTAAACATCCTCTTCTTCATGAATTCCTTCAACGAATAGGGCTTTGCCACGACATTCAGTGGACTTATGATCAAGTTTTCCACAAGTATAGCACTTGATGGGAGTGCTTGAACTAGTGGTTCTAATATGGTTTCCTATCGGACCATTCTGGCTCGCAACCCTAGGTGGATTTGAAGCATTGGGGTGACGGTAGGGTGGGACAACTTTTGCACTGGAGACTGTAGGAGCCCGCACTACGGGTCTAGTCACAGGACTAGGCCTAACCAAGGTCTTTTTCTGGGTAGACCCCTCCCATTGACGTGCCTTTTGATGTGCTTCAGACATAGTCCAACACTCTACGAAGTTCAGTCCTCCAATATACTTTGAAACTAATTGTTCTTCACTCTCACGAATGTTGTTTCGTGCCACAAGATCATGAAATTCTTCAGTGTATTGATCCACCGATCTAGTTCCTTGTTTCAGACTTTGATATTTTTGATATAGCTCACGATGATAGTTTAATAGCAAAAACTGAGCATGAAGCTTCTGCTCCATATGCTCCCAACGCTCAATCAGAGCTCGACCCTGATGTCTGTGTGTCTGCTTGAGCTGACGCCATCAAGCTGCAGCTCGACCCTTTAATTTGAGGGATATTAATCCCACACGATGATCTTCAGGTACCTCCTTAAACTCAAGGATTTCGCGAACTTCGCTAATCCAATCCAGGAATTCCTCGGGAGTTCCAGTTACCTTAAATTCTGGGATATCAAAACGTAAGCCTGAATCCCAATGGGATCTTCAAGGATGTAGGTTATCTCTTCTTTTTGGACTTCATTGATGTGACTCAAAGTCATCATCAGAATCATATGATTGGGTTTCTCGATTTCCTCGAGAACTATGCGAACTCCTTTCCTCACATCGATCGTTAAATCTAACATTCTCGGCTATTTGACGAGTTAAATCTTCAACTCGGTGATTAGTCTCAACCAGTTGTCTTTGCAGATCTCGCACCTCATATCGATGGTCACGATAATCGTTTCCCCTATTAAAATTAGTTTGACCTCGACCGCCCATTCAACCCGCCATGGTGAATGGTACCTAAATTTTTTTTTTGAACTCCCCACAACACAGGGAATCATGTCGGATTGAAAAATCCAACAACCCGCTCTGATACCAAAATGATGCAATGCTATGGTGGACTCGGTACACACCGATCCACAATCCAAGATCCAAACGCACGCGGAAGCTAAAATGATATAGAGTCCGAACAAAACTCTGAAAAACTGATTTTCCGGATCTGTGTGCTCTGTTTCGACAAAGGAGATCCAAATGAAAGCTGTGTGTGATTCACACAACTTTCCAACGAATTCAAAAACACTAGATTTGGAGCAAGAACGACCTCTCCACGGACTCGACACCGAGACTCCTAAACAAGTCCAACTCAGATTATCGTATTTCAGGGACAAATTGTTTGAAGTGAATTTTTGACCCTTCAAACGTTGGAGTTTGGACAAACTCACAACTGACAAAATGAAGGTCAGATCCAGACCTTTCCAGAACACTAAAGATCGTAATTTTTGGATTTTTTTACAGGCCTCTACACATTTTTGAATTTCAGAATGGTATGAGTTATTGTTTCAGAAAATAAAATTCAAAGATTCGACAGTAGCAGAAAAATTCAATATTTTTGAGGCAACTAAGCAATGATTCAATCAAAACCAAAAACATAAAAGTTGTAGGTCTAAATTATAACTTTCCACAAAATCAAAAAAATTGAAATTTCATTCAGGAAATCTCGAGATAATTAGAAAATACTGAACACTATTAAGTTGGTTCTGTAGCAGAAATGTAATAGGAGACTTCTGTTAGTCTGACAACTTGATAGACAATTTCAGAGGTTCAAACGGATGAATCGTAAAGAGGTATCAACTACAAAGTTATAGACAATCTTCTTCGATTTCCAGAAAGCTAAAGAACATGAAAATCCGCTCAGTATTGAGTCTGATACGGATGTTTTATTAAGGACTTTTCTGTTAACTCGTAACAACGATTTTGTCATTTTGAAAGAACCCGAGTTCATTCACACACATCAACAACCCGAAATAACTTAAGATCAAATGAGACAAGTTTTAACATGAAAAAATACTTCTAACATGCCTTCACAACTCTTTAATGGTCTAGCAACATCAAATCATGAACAATCGCAACAAATGCGAATAAAATTAGCTAAAGAAATAGAACGAAGAACCGATAGAGATATCGGGGCTGAAATCGATAATGACCGTCGTTGGAAAGCAACCGACGCCACAAGAGAGATACGATCAATAGGGTTGGATGAGCAACCACCACAAACAAACTTAGAACAGCCACCACGAATAGAACCTCTTCACAAGAGCACCTTCCACACAAAAACGAAGTTCGGTTTTCCTTTCACACTAAGATAGCTTTCTTTTTAGCACCAACCACACCAAAAACTTGCTTTTCCTCACTCTAGAGCCAGCCACACTACCAATTTCAAAATTGAACAAGACCCCTTGCCCCTTGGACTACCTCCCTAGTTAAGGGCTTAGGTTGCTTGGGAAGAGCCACAATAAAGAGACCTTGGCCTTCCCAAGCTTTGCACCAAAAACGAGTGTGCAAGCCTAGATTTTGTCAAATGCTAATAACTCCACCAACAGTCCATTTTTGACTTTGAGCTGGTCAACATGAATTCAAATGAGGTCCAAGATGGACAACACTAAAGTGGTGCCACCTAAGACCCCCTTCATGAAGACGGATCAAGATTCAGATCCAGATCCAAATAGGCTGTGAATTGGATCTTGCACCAACACCAAGAGAGAAGCGAATTTGCGAAAAAATAAAAACTACCCTTGGACATCATACACCCTCTAGTACCACAAAAAGATCCTACAGGGTACCAGAACTTACCGGATCCGTAGAATCCGACTCCTAAAAAAATAAATAAAATTACATGAAATAACTATTGATGAAGCAAAATCCAAAAATATGATTCTGTAATGGAATCAAAGCAATAAAAGGATCACGAAGAGCATCAACTAACTGGGAGATCCACTAGGACCACAGATGTCCTGCAAGCATGTGGATCACCTTGGGTAGCGATGTCCGAAACGGGTCTGGATATTTGGATTGGGATCCAAATCCGCTTCTGTTTTTGGATGCTCTGCATCATCTTGTGTGGGGGCAGATTTCCAGAGAATTTCTGCAACAAGTTCTTCATAATTTAATCATATTGAGTTACATACCATACATATTCATTCCTTCTAATGATGGATAATGTCCTAAATAATGCTCTATCCACTCTTGTTCTGTTCTATCCACCAAAAGTGGTTTATAAACCAGAGTGATCTTAGGTGAAAAGACGAAGAACAAAACACAAGAATATTGTGCCATACAAGTGCAGTGCATGTGGTGAAGTTGATCACAACAGGTATAAGCATGAATAACAGTGTGTTTGATTATCACTTATTGCAAAATATGTATTTGTTAAGAATTGTTGAATGAATTACTTATATATATTTTTGTAGAGTTTTTTAATGAACTGCTCCATTGACTTATATTTTCTATGAATATCTTTAGTAGTTCACGATGTATACATATAAAGTGAAACATGACAGCAGAAAGAAAACCATACCCCCACCCCTACCCCTAAGCAATGATCTAATTATAGTAAGATATATAATAAAACTAGTTATATGTGCATACAACTAGTGTTTCTGAAATGTACGTGTTTATATTTATTTTCAATTGATCATAAAATAGGTTGATGAGAACCAAAAAAATGTTCAAAAAAAAGATGAGCCGAATGAGCATGATTTTGACATAGAAACTATGTTAAACAACGACATGAGTGTTAGTTTTGCATGTTTATATATAAACTCATATGAGTATAACATAAATATATCACATATTTTGATTATATATCATCTACATAAATTCATAGAAAGACTCCAACAATACCATAAACAAGACATAACAAGAGAGAAAAATTGTCAAAGGCCATTTTACCTTACTTTTTATTTCTCGGTGAGTACATAAAATGATAGTCCTCTTGTTTTGCTATCGACTAATAGAAACTAACTACTTATCATTAACAATTCATAATAAATGGTCAAAGCAAAAGCGGTGTGAGATGAGACTCGTTCCTTCTTAAAAAGTTGCAATTTGGTGTATCCTTTCGAGCAATGTAACAAGGTATCCGTTGAACAACTTTGCTTGATATATATTTATGTTTACAATACATCCAAAATTTTAAGTGCTTATATTTTCAACTCGATTTATGTTGTAAATCATAAATCCTATGAATTGTGACAACAAGCATTGAGTTCTTTGAAAAATAGATGTGAATGTGAGAAAGTTCAGACTGCATAACTCCATAGGCTCCACTACTAATGCAGATAAGAACATCAAACATCTAGTATGACAACATTGCTTATTCAATAATATCCTTATTTTTCTCTCATACTCAGATAAACAGGTTGATTTGAAAATACAATTTTTTGCAGTGACTTGGCTTTGACACTTACACTGATTGGATAACATATCCCATGGATGATATTCCTCAACAACAAAATAGATAATTACTTTGCATATGTTTGTTAACTCAATTCATATATGTGCATGTTTTTGACTCGGTATATGATTGTTACAGGTTTGATTGCAGTATATTTGATATATTGTACATGCACTATTTCGGCATAAACACAAAATTTAATTTCACGTAGATGCATATTTGTATGCATTTTTTTTGTTATATTTTTGAGATGTAAGCACTAGCTATATGTCTGTTAATAACCTTTTTTTCAAGATGATTCAAAATACTATAGAAAGTGTATGGTCAAATTCTATAAATGCATAAGAAAGCAAAAGGGAAAAGTGGTTGCCCAAAAGAAGGTTGAGAAGAAGGCAAATAACAAAAAAAGACTAGGTAAAAAAATAAAATATCCAAAGGCCAATCAAAATGCAGAGGAGGAGCAGACATCGAATGATGAGGTGACAAAGTTGTACACATTTCAGAAAGTTAAGCTATGGACAATTATGGGTTGTCAATATTGATTACTATTGATTCATTGATGTTTTGCAAATTTTGGATGTTTAACTTCAGTTTGGGTTAGATGTTCTAATAATGTTTAAGTGGTTTGTAAATTTTGGATGTTTAACTTCAGTTCAGGTTGGATGTTCCTTACATATTTGATATACTCAAAATTTTGGATGTACTATAAATTTTGGTTGTTGAATTTTAGTTCAGGTTTAATGTTCTGTAAAATTTATAAGTTTTGTAAATTTTGGATGTTTTTACTACAAGAAAACTGTAGATTAGCGACAGACTATACCCATCGCTAAACTGTTTAGCGACGGATTGACGATGAATAGCATTCATTGTAAATTTCTGGTCGCTAATTAGCTACAAAACTTATATGTCGCTACTTTTGCCGCTAATTTACGATGAACATGATCCATCGCTAGCCCGTTGCTAAATAAGCACATATTTGGTTTTGCGAAGGACATTATCCGTCGCTAAATTTAAAAATAAAAAAAATAAAAAATTGCTTCCTGTCGGGCGGTATTCCGGCAGCAATGGGCTAGACTTGTACCGCACCCCCACAAGCGTTGCACAGAGTCTTAGACCCAAGCGGTCTGGCCCACCACTGCGGGGTCTTCTGCACAGAACCGACGGCCTCCCGACCTGGTTCCCCGCTTGTTCGGCCTGGCCCGCCACTGCAGGGTCTTCTGCACAATGCAAGAGAGTGCACCTCTGAACCGACGCACTCTCCTACATTCCTCCACCACCGTGTTAAAGGAAAGCTCAGCAGCCCCAAATTAGAGGCATACCTTTGCCTTTGAGATGATCTTCACGGCGACGAGTTGGCCTTTGATTTCGCCCTTCCAAGCCCTAGCAAAGCAGGTGTGACCGAAATGTCCCCTCTCGACCTCCTTCCCGAGCTCATACTTTGCCATGAAACTTTTGTCCAATGGCCGCTCTGCCTTGTCGTCGTCCTCCTGTATCAGCCCTTCTGCTTCTTCTTCGCTTGCCCCTGCCACTTGGTCAGGGATGCCTTGATATGCTTTGCCAATGACGGTCGAGGAAACAGCCACCAGAAGAACCTCTGCAGCTTCAATGACCTCATCGGCGATGGCGTCACCCGGCCGTAGCGAACTGCTTTGCGCCCTCCACGAAGAAGTCGTTCAAACTTTATCGCCCTCCATAAAGAAGTCAGTTTAAATCGAACGATGGAGAGGTTGGTTTAAATTTCGCACGGAGAGAGGGAAAATTTCGCACCCTAGATGGGTCGGTTTAAATAAAAAATTAGCGATGAAATTAGTGAGGGAATTTTTCCGTCACTAATTAGCAACGGATTAGCGACAGAAAAATTCCCTCGCTAATTTGCAACAGAATTTATCCATCACAAATTTTCGTCTCTAATTAATGTTTTCTTGTATTGAGAATTAGCGATGAAAAACTGTCGTTGCTAATCCATCTCTAATTAGGACGGATTCGTGATGGAAACCTCTCCGTCGCTAAGTTGAGACAGAGTTTGAGACATAATTTTTTCATCGCGAATCCGTCGCTAAGTAGCGACAGATTAGCGATAAAAGTTTTTCTATCGCTAATTAGCAACTGACAATTTTTTTTTCGTCGCTAATTTCATAAATCATTCGAATGTTAGCGACATATAGTTTTCTCTAACTAATCCGTCATAAATTTCCGTCGCTAATTAACATTTTTTTTGTAGTGTTTGTAAATGCTTGTAGTAACAAGGTCATATTCTATAAATGGACGATGACCTTCACATATTCAGGAGAAAATTCACAAATACATGTGATAGTCTGCATGTGTATCACGTAAGAACTTAAGTACAAAAATAACATGTGCAAATAGTAGAGTACACTCGCATATACGTGATACAAATGTCCTTAAGTTCACAAATAATGAAGTACTTTACAATCACATAAACATCATGCAAAAATACCAATATTTGCAGAGGACGTTGAGATGCACATTCACAAGTAGCTCTTGTAAACTAGACAACCTTCACACGTAAGATGGTTGCGAATGTCAATTAAGTATACAATAACTTAAGTTGAAAAAAGATATCTGCAAATAATGGATTATAATTGCATAAAAATGATGCGAATGTACTCAACTTCGCAAATGATAGAGTACATTCACATAAATATCATGTGAATGTTCTCAAGTTTACAAATAACTTGAGGTTACACCTAATAGTGAGGGTCTATTTTTATCACAAAGAAATTATATTATTGAACTACTCAAGCAAACATGAATGGATGGCTCTAAGTCTATCTCCAATCCTTTGCCTGTCAATGCTACGTTGTCTTTTGGTAATGACACTCTATTCTCTAATCATACTTTAGATCTAAGTGTGGTTGGTGCATTGCAGTATATGTGACCGTGACTTGATTAGATGTTTCATATTCGATGAACAAAATTTGTCAGTTTATATATGCTCCCACAATAAATCATTGGATGACAATAAAGTGGATTCTACGGTGTTTGAAACATTCACTTCAATTTGTACTCCATCTACAAAAAATAGCCCCATTACATTAATTGGGTTTACAAAGATAGATTGGGCCTGATGCTTCAATGATCACAAATCCATTGGGGGTTATGTTATGTTTTCGGGCAAGAATCTTATCTCTTGGAGTTTTCATAAGCAACAAGTGATATCTAGGTCAAGTACTGAGGCTTCTTTCGCTAGTGGCACTGTTGAACTATTGTAGACTAAATATCTTCTCAATCAAATCAAATGGGCATACGTCTTGCTAGTGTTCCAGCTCTATAGTGTGATAACATTGGCGCCACGTACTTGGCTGCACACCCCAGTTTTCCAAAGCCAAAGTAAACACATCAAAGTTTATATATATATATATATTCATTTTGTCAAGGATCAAATTGCTAAACGTGAGCTTCTGATTCGGTACATTCCTTCGCCAGACTAAGTTGCAGATATCCTCACCAAACCATTGACTGCAGCTCATTTCAATCTTCTTCGTGGCAAGCTAAGCGTGCACCCTAGCCCGTTCAGCTTGAGGGGGTCTGATAGAGAAAGTGGATCAGATCTGGAATCATATCCATCTATCTCTAAAGATAAAAAAAAAAAGAGTTTAGAAGGAAATACGATAATAATGAAACAAAGGATTGACCAAGTTACGTAATTGTAGAAGCTGCCTTTGGGAACTCCAGCAGATTCCTTCTATCTATAAATATGTATGCCTTGTATTCCATTTATCATAGTAAATAAAAGAGAGCGTGAGAGGTTTGAGATCATGGACGTATTATTTGATTGTGTTTGTGTGTGTTCTGATTTCTATTATGGACAATACATGCACCCAAATCTGATTTTCCACAAATAGTATGTCAGAAGACCTACTAATCAGACTGATATGTCAATTGATATATCAGATACATTCTTCTGTTAATGTGTGCATGATGGCCTGGTAACATTAGTGTACAACATCAATGGGGGGGGGGGGGGCTCTGCTTGTCTGGTAGGAGCAGCTAGTGCACGTCACCTTGTGTTGAAACGTTGCACATTCAAAACCCAATGGTATAGTTGTATAACTGGTAGGGGTCTGCCTAACCCTAGCTTACCTTTAAAAAAAAAAAAAATTAAAACATTCGTATACAACCATCTTAATCAGCAAAAGTGGAGATTTTTGGTGATGATAAGTGTGAACATGAAAGTGTGTGTAGTATATCATGCAAATGCCCAATGACTGGTGCATTAATTTGAAGGAGATGAATTCAAATTAATTAAACCCATAATCATTAAAATCACAATCAAGCAGGTTGTTACCCTATTCTTTTGAAAGGCAAGCTAGGGTTAGGCAGACCCCTACTAGTTATACAACGATACCATTGGGATTCAAACTTGCAACGTCCCAACACAAGGTGATGTGCACTAGCTGCTCCTACCAGACAAGCGGAGCCCCCCCCCCCCGTTGGTGGGTTACCTTATATCTATGCACAACTGACATATGAATAAGAGATCCCCAAGCCAAAAATTCGAGAGGGGGTTGTGTGTTCGCCCCCGAACACAAATTCGTGTGTTCGGGTGTGTACAAAGAAATATCTTGGGACCCACGATAATTCATATGCCAATGTTGCCCATGATGATTTTATAATAAAATAACATATAAAAAAGATAAATAACATATAAAAAAGATAGATATGCATTTGACGAAAATGTCCTCCCGTAAGATAGATATGCGTTTGACAAAAATGCCCTCCCATAAATAGCTTTTCACATTCTCGCGAGTCTAGGTTTCCGCCTTGGTTTTTAGCTTGTGTTACAACACATTGCCGCCATCTCGTTCCTGCCTTGTGTTACAAAACATTCTCTGGTTCGTTTCTACCTCATGGAGATAACTATAAATCGATCGATTGGTTGGATCATTGGTGGGCATCATAGGGGGATTTGTTGGCCATCTCTTTTTACAGTCTTCTCTTCTTCTTCATTTTTGTTAGGCAGTATAAAAAAAGCAATGACGCACAAATATTCCAACAAGTGCCATTAAGGCGTCATGAGTACCTTTCCATGTCATCATGCTATTGTTGAAGAACGTATGTCATCGTGAGTGCCATTAAGGCATGGTTTTGTTATTGCAGGTGGATGTTGGCTTTTTGATGGTTGGAAAATTGAAAATATTTGTAAGACATTGAGACCTATTGACAAAAATGCTTGGTTACAGATGCGAGGAAGGGCCTCTACCCCATCCGATATCGTCCATTCACTCAGTATATACAATGTAAAGCAAATCACGGTTGTAGTAACATACTACCAATTTGTGATATATTGTTTTGTTTGTTAATATCAATTTGTAAGCTATTATGCTGAATTGTTGTATCGATTTGTAATATATTATGCGATATGTATATCGATTTGTAAAATATTATGTGTTTTCTAGTATCAATTTGTAAGATATTTGTAGTATGATTTTAAAACATGTGCGTGCATAATTTACATTGTTGTGCGCTTGCGGTGGTGATTTGCGTATTCAAATCACTGCTCATTTAGCGATTTTTATTGAAATCATTTCACAGTATCATAAATATAATTAAATCACTGTCACATGAATCGCTATCGTCAACACACATATATGATAAATCATTTCCTTTGTTGACATGGTAAATAACAACTCGATGCATAGTATAAGAAAATAACAAATCATTGTTACTTTTATACTGTGATTCATTCAATCGTTTCTTTGACTTGCTTAACTAATCAGTATCCATTGTTATATGCATCTTGAATAAATCGTAGTAAATCACTACAAGAAAAATGTGTAATGGCGACAGATGCTATCCATCACGAATCCGTCGTTATACATGTTTACGACGGATACCATCCGTCGCATAACCCTAGTTGCTAAATTGCGACGGAATTTATCTATTGTCAATCCGTCGCTATGTTGCGACGGATCATATACATCGCAAATTCATCGTTAAACGATGATCGATTTGGTCAAACGACGGAATTTAATCTGACGTTATTTTCGTCGCTACCATTCATCGATGGATGAATATCCGTCGCTAATGTCTGTCGCTAATTAGCGACGGACATTAGCGATGACTTAAATTCTGCCGCAAACTGACAACTACCTCAAAATGGCTTAATATCCATCGCTAATTTGTAATAAAAAATTTTAAATTTTTTTTTTGAAATATTTTGAAAATCAAGAAAAATTTCTCATACAATTCATATATCCTGCTTATAAAAAAATAGTACAAATAAAAAATACATACAAATTAAACAGAAATGCTAAGTTAAGCAAACTTTAACTACCAAGTACAGTCCTTGCGAAGTTATAATTAGATACAAGTTTGTCAAACAAATTAAACAAAAAAATCTAATCCTCGCCAAGATTTTGGGCATCATCCTCTTTATTTTCTCGATCTGCCCCTCCCTCCATGCCTCCATAAGTTCCTCTACGCTGATCATCTCCATCATCCTACAAAAAAGAACTAAAATGTTAGTATTTATAAACAAAATATAATGAAATAATTTATATGCAATCCGTCTAATCTAATACAATAAAGTAAATGTCTGAATGACAAATATACTAGTAATAAACTGAAGGACATTAACAAAATTATAATAAAAAATTTATAGCAATTCAATCATGCATACCTGGCGGGTATGTGAGTTCATGTTGAATGCAGATGAAGTTCTATTTACCTGAAAAAAGTCGCACAACTCATTACGGACAAGGTTGGGAATGACTTTATTTAAAAAGTGTTGCATTTTGTCCTCAAGACGCTGATAACCACCATCCTAAGACACAACAGGGTCAATAGGACATTGAGAATTGATGCTGGCGGGAGAACTCTGTGAGCCCAGGCTGCATGAGGCAACGACTGGTGTGGTGTTCATGTTA